>NW_019236266.1:143491-146929 GCF_002742605.1 Olea europaea var. sylvestris
GCCAAAAAAAAAAAAAAAAAAAAAAAAAAAAAAAAAGAAAGAGGGAGAATTGAGAGAGAGTCACCAACTTGAACAAAGAAAGCAGAAAGGAGAAACCCAGAAACGGCAGCAGCAGTCGGCAATCACGATCTCACGGACTCACTCATGGCAATCGACTTGGCACTGCAGCGGTCGTTGGCACTTGGCTTCGGCGACTCCTCCTCCTTGTGGCGTCGTCGATGCTACCTCTTCTTTGATGGAGTCTGCCTGCCAGTAGCGTCATGTGGATTGGAGAAAGGAGAAGGGAGGAAATGGGTTTGGCAATTGGCACTTAGGCTTCCACCATTTGGGAATTGGACAGAAGGAAGAATTTTGGATTCTTGGCTGCACGATTGACAATGGTTGATAAATTGGACCATTTGTTTATTTCATTTTAGAATTGGGCTAAACAAAAAGAGGCCCAATTGCCCAACAATTACTCACAGTCAATTCACTAAGCCCAAACCCAGAAAAAGAAAAACAGGCTCTTCACTTTCATCTTCGTCTTCTTCAATTCTTCTTCCGAATCGACCGGCTCTGCAACTTCTGCAACGACCTGATTGGCGATTGCTACCAGGCGGTCCTAGCACGTGCGGCAGCACCCTTGGCCAGGTGCTAGCTCCGCGCCTGCCCTATCCCCACCATTGTTACCTCCTCTAAAACCAATATCACCATCACCCACACTATAAAAGATATGAAAACTGATTTGCATATTTAAAATTCCAAATTTCAAATATGTGAACAAACACAACAGTAAGAGGAACTAAAGGTTGGAGATGTAATAGTCCATATTTAAAGTTTGAGGACACGAAAGTAAGAGGCCTTGTTGACAATTATATTTAAATGGTATACATTTAACCTTATCTAATGACATAAACCTTTAACATGCTACTAGACAAAGATACAGGATTCGAATTTCATCATCACTTCTTCATCGGAAAATGTAAATCCCCTCGAGAGTGTCCACTTTTACATAAAGTGGTTCAACAGCACTAAAGACTAAATGTGCAATTTTCCAAATTTCACAAGTCAAACTTGCAACTGACTTTTTGTCAACCAAATGGGCTCTATTCTATCTTTATTTTGCCACTAGTCCTCCATCTTCATCTACCAGAAATCATTGCAAGAACATTGTCCATTCTTAAAATGATGAAATCGCACTCGATCTCTTACAATTATTTCCCTCTTGTACACTTGAGAAATCAGTTTGGCAGCTGTGTGGCAATCCTTGCAGGCCCTCAAGTTCTTCACAATACAAATGGTTGTTCCTGGAGCAGTATTTAGTATTCCAAATGCTATTGCCAGCTTTTCACTGTGGTAACTAAGTGCAGTTTCCTTCTCTTCCTCACTAATATCGAACAAAACTTGTGAGGTGTCAGGCACATGGCCAATCTTCTGAATGATCTTTTCCAGCATCAAATGGATATCATTTATTTGTGGGTGGGACGAATCACCTACTTTAAATTCGTGAACAATGCCATTCAAATTAATCGTGCTGCTTCCTGGGATAGTTTTCATCCCTCTTTCTTTCATTGATTTTCGCAATTTTGCGACATTATCTCATTTCCCTGCCTTTGCATAGATATTTGACAGCAATGCATATCGACCGCTGTTTTCAGGCTCCAATTCAAGCAGGGTTTCCCCGATTTTCTCCGCTAAATCAACATTGCCATGTATCCCGCAAGCACTTAGAAGGGCGCCATAAACAACAGCATTTGGCTTCATTGGCATATGATTTATTAGTCCGACCGCTTCAGTTAATAGTCCCGCCCTACCTAAGAGATCAACGACACATCCATAGTGCTCTAATGTTGGTTTTAGTTCATAAACTTGTTCAATGGAATGGAAATACTCTAGGCCTTTATCAACCAATGCTGTATGAGCACAAGCGTTTAGAAGTGCTGTAAATGTGATATCATTTGGTTTCAAGTTTTGCCTTAACATCTTCACGAAGAGCTCAATTGCATCTTCTGCTCGGCCGTGCATTGCAAGTCCCCCAATCATTGCATTCCAAGAAAAAATTTCTTTATCTTTCATTTTCTCGAAAACTTCCCACGCCAAGTCAATTCGTCCGCATTTAGCATACATATCTACCAAAGAAGTCCCTAATACTGCATCCAATGGAATTGAATTCCTTCTAACATAATCATGAATCCATTTCCCTTGAGCAAGAGCCCCAACATTAGCACAAGCAGCCAGTACACTTGAAAGAACAAATTTACTAGGTTTAATTTCCTCTCCTTGCATTGCATTGAAAACTTCCAAAGCCTCCTTGAAATACCTTCCTTTGCTATAACCATCAATCATTGCACTCCAGGATACCTCATCCTTCTCTGGCATTTCATCGAAATATTTCTTAGCCTCCTCAATCTGTCCATTGTTAGCATAGCCAGAGACCATTGTATTCCAAGAGCCAACATTCTTCTCCTTCATGTCATCAAACAACTCCCTAGCTGATTCGAGATCTCGGGATTTCATACAACCATCAATCATGGCATTGCAGCAAACAACATCTCTTTGTGCACTTTCATCAAACATGTTTTGGGCATCCTCCAGACGTCCCAAAGATGCGTACATCCGAATTCCTGAACTAATTATGTGGCCATCTGCATTAAGACCATGTTTAATGATATGACCATGGAGTTGCATCCCTTCTGCAATAAGTTCCTTTACAATGCAGGCCTTAAACAATGGGGGGTATGTGTACTTATTGGGCCTGGAATCTACACTTACCATCCCAATATAAAAACAGATGGCCTTAAAGAATTCTTTATTATCCACACACCCTTTAATGATACAATTCCATACAAAAACATTTGGATTTTGTACATGTTCCAAAACTCTGATTGAACTCTCTAGGCTGCCCAATCGAGGATTTGCGTAGCATTTCACTAATGTCCCTGCAACATAATGGTCTTGAAAATGATCAGTTTTCAGGATTAAAGCATGAGCCTGCTCGAGGTTTTCCATGGAAGTGCTGCATTTTGTGTTTAGAAAATTCAAGATTGTTTTCTGGGAGATGGGAAAATTCTCAGTCAGGTGGTTTGCTGGTGGGAGATGATAAGGTGGAATCTCTGTTGTGGTGATTGTGCTCATTTTTTCCTATGCCATTGGCACTGGCTGAGGAACATGATAATGTTTTTGCACGTCACAGCTTGGTGGGGGTCCAACTCATGGAATGTTATTGGTAATTGTTTATATGAAAAGAATAAAGTCACTTTCCTCGAGAATATAAATAATCTTTTAGTTATTTAATATGTTCGTTTTTAATATGTTTTGTTATCAACAAATATGAATTACTTGTATTTCAATCATTATTTAATATAAGAATATATTTTAAAAAATGGAAGAAAAATTATATTTTCAACTACATTAATTATATATTTTTAA
Source organism: Olea europaea var. sylvestris (assembly GCF_002742605.1). Taxonomy (NCBI): domain Eukaryota; kingdom Viridiplantae; phylum Streptophyta; class Magnoliopsida; order Lamiales; family Oleaceae; genus Olea; species Olea europaea. The sequence goes on from NW_019236266.1 coordinate 146,900, forward strand.
TCTATGCGAAATTGAAACAAACCTATATTT
>NW_019236267.1:0-2130 GCF_002742605.1 Olea europaea var. sylvestris
TCAAATTTGACCGATTGATCGGAAATGCGCCGTGGGCAATTTCGTCATTTTTCGCGACGGTGTTGGAGTCGTCAAAAATTTGAGCGATTGATGGGAAACAAAAATCGCGCCGGGGGCAATTTCGTCATTTTTCGCGACGGTGTCGTAATCGGCTGAAATTTGATTGATTGATGGGAAACAAAAATAGCGCCGGGGACAATTTCGTCATTTTTCGCGACGGTGTCGTAATCGGCTAAAATCTGACTGATTGATGGGAAACAAAAATCGCGCGGGGGGCGATTTCGTCATTTTTCGCGACGGTGCCGAAATGGGCTCAAATTTGACCGATTCATCGGAAGAAAAATCGCGCCGAGGTCGATTTCGTCATTTTTCGTGACGGTTTTGGAATCGTCTAAAACTTGACTGATTGATGGGAAACAAAAATCGCGCGGGGGGCGATTTCGTCATTTTTCGCGACGGTGTCGGAATCGGCTAAAATTTGACTGATTGATGGGAAACAAAAATCGCGCCGGGGGAACTGATTGATGGGAAAAAAAATCGCGCCGGGGGAGATTTCGTCATTTTTCGCGACGGTGCCGAAATGGGCTCAAATTTGACCGATTCATCGGAAAAAAAATCGCGCCGAGGTCGATTTCGTCATTTTTCGTGACGGTTTTGGAATCGTCTAAAACTTGACTGATTGATGGGAAACAAAAATCGCGCCGGTGGTAATTTCGTAATTTTTTCGTGACGGTGTCGTAATCGGCTAAAATTTGACTGATTGATGGGAAACAAAAATTGAGCGGGGGGCATTTCGTCATTTTTAGTGACGGTGTTGAAATGGGCTCAAATTTGACCAATTCATCGGAAAAAAATCCCGCCGAGGTCGATTTCGTCATTTTTCGCGACGGTTTTGGAATCGTTTAAAATTTGACTGATAGATGGAAAACAAAAAATTGCGCCGGGAAAAATTTCGTCAATTTTCGCGACGGTGTCGAAATCGACCAAAATTTGACTGATTGATGGGAAAAAAAATCGCGTCGGGGGCAATTTCGTCATTTTTCGCAACGGTGTCGAAATGGGCTCAAATTTTACCGATTGATCGGAAAAAAAATCGCGCTGGGGTCGATTTCGTTATTTTTTGCGACGGTTTAGGAATCGTCTAAAAGTTGACTGATTGATGGGAAACAAAAATTGCGCTGGAGGCAATTTCGTCATTTTTCGCGACGGTGTCGAAATCGGCTAAAATTTGACTGATTGACGGGAAACAAAAATCGCGCCGGGGGCGATTTCGTCATTTTTCGCGACGGTGTCGAAATCGGCTAAAATTTGACTGATTGACGGGAAACAAAAATCGCGCCGGGGGCGATTTCGTCATTTTTCGCGACGGTGTCGAAATCGGCTAAAATTTGACTGATTGACGGGAAACAAAAATCGCGCAAGGGCAATTTCGTCATTTTTCGTGACGATTTTGGAATCGTCTAAAATTTGACTGATTGATGGGAAACAAAAATCGCGGCGGGGGCAATTTCGTAATTTTTTCTTGTCGGTGTCGTAATCGGCTAAAATTTGACTGATTGATGGGAAACAAAAATCTCGCGGGGGGCGATTTCGTCATTTCTCGTGACGGTGTCGAAATGGGCTCAAATTTGACCGATTCATCGGAAAAAAAATCGCGCCGGGGTCGATTTCGTCATTTTTCGCGATGGGTTTGAAATCGTAAAAAATTTGACTGATTGATGGGAAACAAAAATCGCGCCGGGGGCAATTTCGTCATTTTTCGCGACGGTGTCGGAATCGGCTAAAATTTGACTGATTGATGGGAAAAAAATCGCGCCGGGGGCGATTTCGTCATTTTTCGCGACGGTGTCGAAATGGGATCAAATTTGACCGATTCATCGGAAAAAAATCGCGCCGGGGTCGATTTCATCATTTTTCGCGACGGTTTTGGAATCGTCTAAAATTTGACTGATTGATGGGAAACAAAATTTGCGCCGTGAGAAATTTCTTCAATTTTCGCGACGGTGTCGGAATCGACCAAAATTTGACTGATTGATTGGAAAAAAATTCGCGCCAGGGGCGATTTCGTCATTTTTCGCGACGGTGTCGAAATGGCTTCAAATTTGAACGATTCATCGGAAAAAAATCGCG
>NW_019236268.1:0-2129 GCF_002742605.1 Olea europaea var. sylvestris
ACACCCGGCGCAGTTTTTGTTCTCGGCAAACCTGTCAAATTTGAGCCCATTCCGACACAATCGAGAAAAATGACGAAATTGCCATCGGCGTGATTTTTATTTCTGATCAAACTGCCAAATTTCAGCTAGTTCCGACACAGTCGAGAAAAATGACAGAATTGCCCCCGGCGCGATTTTTGTTTCCGATCAACCTATCAAATTTGAGCCAATTCCGACACAGTCGAAAAAAAGGACGAAATTGCCCCCGGCACGATTTTTATTTCCGATCAAACTGGCAAATTTCAGCGAATTCCGACACAGTCGAGAAAAATGACGAAATTGCCCCTGGCGTGATTTTTATTTCCGATCAAACTGGCAAATTTCAGCGAATTCCGACACAGTCGAGAAAAATGATGAAATTGCCGTCGGCGCGATTTTTATTTCCGATCAAACTGCCAAATTTCTGGCAATTCCGACACAGTCGAGAAAAATGATGAAATTGCCGTCGGCGCGATTTTTATTTCCGATCAAACTGCCAAATTTCTGGCAATTCCGACACAGTCGAGAAAAATGATGAAATTGCCGTCGGCGCGATTTTTATTTCCGATCAAACTGCCAAATTTCTGGCAATTCCGACACAGTCGAGAAAAATGATGAAATTGCCGTCGGCGCGATTTTTATTTCCGATCAAACTGCCAAATTTCTGGCAATTCCGACACAGTCGAGAAAAATGACGAAATTGCCCCCGGCGCGGTTTTTGTTTCCGATCAACCAGTCAAATTTTAGCCAATTTCGACACAGTTACGAAAAATGACGAAATTACACCCTGCGCGATTTTTGTACCCGATCAACCTATCAAATTTGAGACCATTCCGACACTGTAGCGAAAAATGATTTAGTTGCCATCGGCGCGGTTTTTGTTTCCGATCAACCAGTCAAATTTTAGCCAATTCCGACACTGTCGCGAAAAATGACGAAATTACGCCCGGCGCGATTTTTGTTCCCTATCAACCAGTCAAATTTGAGCCTATTCCGACACGGTCGCGAAAAATGAAGAAAATTGCCCCCGGCGCGATTTTTGTTTCCGATCACCCTGTTAAATTTGAGCCCATTCCGACACAGTTGAGAAAAATGACGAAATTGCCCCCGGCGCGATTTTTGTTTTCGATCAGCCAGTCAAATTTTAGCCAATTCCGACACAGTCGCGGAAGATGACGAAATTACACCCGGGGCGGTTTTTGTTCCCGATCAACCTGTCAAATTTGAGCCTATTCCGACACAGTCGCGAAAAATGACGAAATTGCCCCCGGCTCGATTTTTGTTTCCGATCAACCTGTCAAATTTGAACCCAGTCCGACACAGTCCAGAAAAATGACGAAATTGCCACCGGCGCGATTTTTATTTCTGATCAAACTGCCAAATTTCAGCAAATTCGGACACAGTCCAAAAAATTGACGAAATTGCCCCCGGCGGGATTTTTGTTTTCGATCAACCAGTCAAATTTTAGCCAATTCCGACACAGTCGCGGAAGATGACGAAATTACACCCGGGGCGGTTTTTGTTCCCGATCAACCTGTCAAATTTGAACCCAGTCCGACACAGTCCAGAAAAATGACGAAATTGCCCCCGGCGCGATTTTTGTTTCCCATCAACCTGTCAAATTTTAGCCCATTCCGACACAGTCGCGAAAAATGACGAAATTGCCCCCGGCTCGATTTTTGTTTCCGATCAACCTGTCAAATTTCAACCCAGTCCGACACAGTCCAGAAAAATGACGAAATTGCCCCCGGCGCGATTTTTGTTTCCCATCAACCTGTCAAATTTTAGCCCATTCCGACACAGTCGCGAAAAATGACGAAATTGCCCCAGGCGCGGTTTTTGTTTCCGATCAACCAGTCAAATTTTAGCCCATTCCGACACTGTCGCGAAAAATGACGAAATTACACCCTGCGCGATTTTTGTTCCCGATAAACCTGTCAAATTTGAGCCCGTTCCGACACAGTCGAGAAAAATGATGAAATTGTCGCCGGTAAGATTTTTATTTCCGATCAAACAGCCGAATTTAAACCAAATCCGACACAGTCGAGAAAAATGACGAAATTGCCCCCGGCGCGGTTTTTGTTCCCGATCAACCTGTTAAATTTGAGCCT
>NW_019236269.1:0-2129 GCF_002742605.1 Olea europaea var. sylvestris
GGCAGAAACGGGACAGTTTCTGGAGTCAATTTCAAAATGATGTTTCTAACTCTATAAACGTCCATTTTAAATTATAAAAATATTTCTGTTATCCCCTTTGAGTTTTCTAAGTATGGCCGCAAGAAATACTCAATTTGGATATCTATGGCCTGAGTTTTCAAGGTTTTAACATCCAAAGGTCAATCTGGATCTCCTGTGAAATACTTCACTGTTTTCAGTAAAACGTCTATATCATATGATCTTGGAAAATTTTCATATTTTAACCTAGAAAACTACTTGAAATTATATTTCTAATGCCACAAATTTCATAGAAAACGGAGTTGGAATGAATTTTATAAAAATTGTCAAACTTGCTGCCCTAACTAATCTTGACAGTGCCGAGGCCGTATATGTGAAGCATAATTCCTTGTCGGTGTGCACTTTTATCGGCCATCAAATTTTATAAGAATTATTTTACCAAGTTGAAAATAAGTTTTTCACATGTAATACTTCTATTTAAGAATATTTACATGTATCAAAGGTAAAAGTTATTATGTAAAGTACGTGGCCCTCGAAGCTTAAGTTCGGGGCGTCACATCACTGCTCGTCTAGCAGCTTTAATAATTCGACCTACTCTTAGAGATCGAATTATAGAAGCACAAAATAAAGACTGATTTTTGCAGAAGATTAAGAATGAAGTTGGTACCGATAAGAAAAAGGACTTTGGAATAATTGAGGATCAGACACTGATATTTAGAGGAAGAATTTGTGTGCTTAAGGATGAAGCCTTGAGAAACGGGATATTAAAAGAAGCTCATTCCACCCCGTACACCGTACATCCCGGTGGTACGAAAATGTATCAAGATCTTCGAGATACATTTTAGTGGAGAAATATGAAAAGAAGTATAGGGTTGTACGTGCAGAAGTGCATGGTATGTTAACAGGTTAAGGCAGAACACCAAAAACCAACTGGATTGTTAAATCCACTAGATAGACTTGCATGGAAATGGGAAAATATCACGATGCACTTTGTGGTTGGATTCCCGAAGTCAGCAAGAGGCAATAATGCTATATGGGTAGTAATGGATCGACTAATGAAGTCAACTCATTTTCTTCTAGTGAAAATGACGTTCAGTTTAGACCAATTGGCACAGTTGTACATTAAAGAGGTTGTGAGATTACACGGTGTACCTGTATCCATTGTGTCTAACAGAGACCCAAGGTTCACGTCCAAATTTTGGAAAAGTCTACAAGGAGCTATGGGAACGAAGCTGAACTTTAGTACAGCATATCACCCTTAGTCCGATGGTTAGTCTGAAAGGACCATCCAACCTTTGGAAGACATGCTGAGAACATGTGTACAAATATCAAAGTTCAATCGGTAAGGACCTTGCTACATTACACTATGGTATACATTTTTATTTACACTTTGCCACGAGACGTTACCCTGTTGGATAGTTTAAATTTCAAACAGATTTGCCATCCAATTAACACTTGACAACAATGCAAGTGTCAGACAACGTGTCAAAAATTTGTGTACAAATAGCAAAGTTCAATCGGTAAGGACCTTGCTGCATTACACTATGGTATACACTTTTGTTTACACTTTGCCATGTGACAATAACCTGTTGGTCAGTTTAAATCTCAAACAGTATTCCCATCTAATTGACACTTGACGATAATGCAAGTGTCAAACTACGTGTCAAAAATCAGTGTAAAATAGCGAAGTTCAATCGGTAAGAACCTTGCTAGATGAACAATATGGTGTAAACTTTAGATTACACTTTGTCACATGACATTATCATGTCGAACAGTTTAAATTTCAAATAGTTTCCCATCCAATTGACACTTAACAACAATGCACGTGTCAAACAACGTGTCGAAAATCAGTGTACAAATAGCAATGTTCAATTGGTAAGACCCTTGCAACTTGTACACTATGGTGTACACTTTAGTTTACACTTTGACACGTGACATTACCATGTGCGACAGTTTAAATTTCGAATAGTTTTACCATCCAATTAATACTTGACAACAATACAAGTGTCAAACAATGTGTTGAAAATTAGTGTACAAACAACAAAGTTCAGTCTGTAAAAACCTTACCACATGTACGCTATGGTGTGCACTTTAGTTTATACTTTTTGCCA
>NW_019236270.1:0-2129 GCF_002742605.1 Olea europaea var. sylvestris
AATTTTTGTTCCCGATAAACCTGTCAAATATGAGCCCATTCCGACACAGTCGGGAAAAATGACGAAATTGCCCTCGGGGCGATTTTTATTTCCGATCAAACCGCCAAATTTCAGCCAATTCCGAGATAGTCGAGAAAAATGACGAAATTGCCCCCGACGCAATTTTTGTTCCCGATAAACCTGTCAAATTTGAGCCCATTCCGACACAGTCGAGAAAAATGACGAAATTGCCCCCGTCGCGATTTTTATTTCCGATCAAACTGCCAAATTTCAGCCAATTCCGAGACTGTCGAGAAAAATGACGAAATTTCCCCCGGCACGATTTTTGTTTTCGATCAACAAGTCAAATTTCAGCCAATTCCGACACAGTCGCGAAAAATGACCAAATTACACCCGACGCGATTTTTGTTCCCGATAAACCTGTGAAATTTGAGCCCATTCCATCAGAGTCGAGAAAAATGACGAAATTGCCCCCAGCGCGGTTCTTGTTTCCGATCAACCATTCAAATTTTAGCCAATTTCGATGCAGTCACGAAAAATAACGAAATTACACCCAGCGCGGTTTTTGTTCCCGATTGACTTGTCAAATTTGAGCCCATTCCGACACAGTCGAGAAAAATGACGAAATTGCCCCAGGCGCGATTTTTATTTCAGATCAAACTGCCAAATTTTAGTCAATTCCGACACAGTCGCGAAAAATGACGAAATTACACCCGGCGCGATTTTTGTTCCCGATGAACCTGTCAAATTTGAGCCCGTTCCGACACAGTCGAGAAAAATGACGAAATTGCCCCCGGCGCGATTTTTATTTTCGATCAAACTGCCAAATTTCAGCCAATTCCGAGACAGTCGAGAAAAATGACGAAATTTCCCCCGGCACGGTTCTTGTTTCCGATCAACCATTCAAATTTTAGCCAAATCCGATGCAGTCGCGAAAAACGAGAAAAATGATGAAATTGCCCCCAGCGCGATTTTTATTTCAGATCAAACTGCCAAATTTCAGTCAATTCCGACACAGTCGAGAATAATGACGAAATTGCCCCCGGCGCAGTTTTTGTTTCCTATCATCCAGTCAAATCATAGCCAATTCCGACACAGTCGTGAAAAATGATGAAATTACACCAGACGCTATTTTTGTCCCCGATCAACCTGTCAAGTTTGAGCCCCTTCCGACACAGTCGAGAAAAATGACGAAATTGCCGCCGGCGCGATTTTTATTTCCGATCAAACGGCCAAATTTCAGCAAATTCCGACACAGTCGCGAAAAATTACGAAATTACACCCGACGCGATTTTTGTTCCCGATAAACGTGTCAAATTTGAGCCCATTCCGTCACAGTCGAGAAAAATGACGAAATTCCCCCGGCGCGGTTCTTGTTTCCGATCAACCATTCAAATTTTAGCCAATTCCGACGCAATCGCGAAAAATGACGAAATTACACCCGGCGCGGTTTTTGTTCCCGATTGACCTGTCAAATTTGAGCCCGTTCCGACACAGTCGAGAAAAATGACGAAATTGCCCACGGCGCGATTTTTATTTCCGATCAAACTGCCAAATTTCAGCCAATTCCGAGACTGTCGAGAAAAATGACGAAATTTCCCCCGGCACGATTTTTGTTTTCGATCAACAAGTCAAATTTCAGCCAATTCCGACACAGTCGCGAAAAATGACCAAATTACACCCGACGCGATTTTTGTTCCCGATAAACCTGTGAAATTTGAGCCCATTCCATCAGAGTCGAGAAAAATGACGAAATTGCCCCCAGCGCGGTTCTTGTTTCCGATCAACCATTCAAATTTTAGCCAATTCCGACGCAATCGCGAAAAATGACGAAATTACACCCGGCGCGGTTTTTGTTCCCGATGACGAAATTGCCCCCGGCACGGTTTTTGTTTTCGATCAACAAGTCAAATTTCTGCCAAGTCCGACACAGTCGCGAAAAATGACCAAATTACACCCGACGCGATTTTTTTTCTCGATAAACCTGTCAAATTTGAGCCCATTCCATCAGAGTCGAGAAAAATGACGAAATTGCCCCCAGCGCGATTCTTGTTTCCGATCAACCATTCAAATTTTAGCCAATTCCGATGCAGTCGCGAAAAATGACGAAATTACACCCAGCGCGGTTT
>NW_019236271.1:0-2129 GCF_002742605.1 Olea europaea var. sylvestris
GCAAGAGCCTTTCTACATATACAATATGGTGTACGCTTTAGTTTACGCATTGCCAAGTGACATTACCCTGTTGGACTGTTTAAATTTCGAAAAGTTTTTCCATCCAATTGACACTTGACAACAATGCAAGTATCAAACAACGTGTCAAAAATTAGTGTACAAATAGCAAAGTTCAATCGTTAAGGACCTTACTACATGTACACTATGGTGTATACTTCAGTTTACACTTTACCACGTGACATTACCCTGCTGGACAGTTTAAATTTCAAACAGTTTACCCATCCAATTGACAGATGCAAGTGTCAAACAACGTGCCAAATATCAGTGTACAAATAGCAAAGTTCAATCGATAAGGACCTTGCTACATGTACGCTGTGGTGTACACTTTAGTTTACACTTTGCAACATGACATTACGCTGTTGGACAGTTTAAATTTCAAACGGATTTCCCATCCAATTAACACTTGACAACAATGCAAGGGTCAAACAATGTGTAAAAAATTAGTTTACAAATAGCAAAGTTCAATCGGTAAGGACCTTGCTACATGTACACTATGGTGCACACTTTAGTTTACACTTTGGAACATGAAATTACCTTGTTGAACAGTTTAAATTTCATACAGTTTTCCCATCCAATTGACACTTGACAACAATACGAGTGTCAAACAATGTTTCAAAAATGAGTGTACAAATAGCAAAGTTCAATCGGTAAGGACTTTGCTACATGTACACTATGATGTACACTTTTGTTTACACTTTGCCTCGTGACATTACCCTGTTGGATTGTTTTTATTTCAAACCATTTTCCCCTCCAATTGACACTTGATAAAAATGCAAGTGTCAAACAATGTGTCAAAAATCAGTGTACAAATAGCAATGTTCAATCGATAAAGACCATGCTACATGTACACTATGGTGTATACTTTATTTTACACTTTGCAACATGACATTACTCTGTTAGATAGTTTAAATTTCAAGCAGTTTTTCCATCCAGTTGACATTTGACAACAATGCAAGTGTCAAACAACGTGTCAAAAATCAGTGTTCAAATAGCAAAGTTCAATCGGTAAGGATCTTGCTACATGTAAACTATGGGGTACACTTTAGTTTACACTTTACCACGTGACATTACCTTCTTGGACAGTTTATATTTCAAATAGTTTTTCCATCGAATTGACACTTGATAACAATGCAAGTGTCAAACAACGAGTCAAAAATCAGTTTACAAATAGCAAAGTTCAATCGGTAAGAACATTGCTACATGTACTCTATGGTGTACACTTTAGTTTACACTTTGTAACGTGACATTACCCTATTGGACAGTTTAAGTTTCAAATAGATTTTCCATCCAATTGACACTTGACAAAAATGTACGTGTTAAACAACGTGTCAAAAATTAACGTACAAATAACAAATTTCAATCAGTAAGGACCTTGCTACATGTACACTATGGTGTACACTTTAGTTTACACTTTACCACGTGACAATACCCTTTTGGACAATTTAAATTTCCAACAGTTTTTCCATCCAATTGACACTTGACAACAATGCAAGTGTCAAACAACGTGTCAAAAAATAGTGTACAAGTAGCAAAGTTCAATTAGTAAGAACCTTGCTACATGTACACTATGGTGTACACTATAGTTTACAATTTGCCACGTGATGTTACCCTGTTGGACAGTTTATATTTCAAATAGTTTTCCCATCCAATTGACACTTGGTAACAATGTATGTGTCAAACAACGTGTCGAAAATTAGTGTACAAATAGCAAAGTTCAATCAGTAAGGACCTTGCTACATGTACACTTTAGTTTACACTTTATCATGTGACATTACCCTGTTGGATAGTTTAAATTTCAAATAGTTTTCCATCCAATAGACACTTGATGACAATTCAAGTGTCGAACAACGTGTCAAAAATTAGTATACAAATAGCAAAGTTCAATAGGTAAGTACATTGCTACATGTGCACAATGGTGTACACTTTAGTTTACACTTTCCAACATGACATAACCCTGTTGGACAGTTTAAATTTCAAATTATTTTTCCATCCAATTTACACTTGACAACAATGCAAGTATCAAACAACATGTCAAAAATCAGTGTACAAATAGCAAAGTTCAATCGGTA
>NW_019236272.1:0-2129 GCF_002742605.1 Olea europaea var. sylvestris
AACTGCCAAATTTCAGCCAATTCCGACAAAGTCGAGAAAAATGACGAAATTGCCCCCGGCGCGATTTTTGTTTCCGATCAAACAGTCAAATTTGAGCCCATTCCGACACATTCGTGAAAAATGACGAACTTGCCAGCTGTGCGATTTTTGTTTCCGATCAACCTGTCAAATTTTTGCCCATTCAGACACAGTCGAGAAAAATGACGAAATAGCCCCAGGGGCGATTTTTATTTCAGATCAAACTACCAAATTTGTGCCAATTCCGACACAGTCGAGAAAAATGACGAAATTGCCCCCGGCACAGTTTTTGTTTCCGATCAACCAATCAAATTTTAGCCAATTCCGACACAGTCGCGAAAAAAGACGAAATTACACCCGGCGCGATTTTTGTTCCCGATCAACCTGTCAAATTTGAGCCCATTCCGACACAGTCGAGAAAAATGACGAAATAGCCCCAGGGGCGATTTTTATTTCAGATCAAACTACCAAATTTGTGCCAATTCCGACACAGTCGAGAAAAATGACGAAATTGCCCCCGGCACGATTTTTATTTCAGATCAAACGGCCAAATTTCAGCCAATTCCAACAAAGTCGAGAAAAATGACCAAATTGACCCCGGCGCGATTTTTGTTTCCGATCAACAAGTCAAATTTCAGCCATTTCGGACACAGTCGTGAAAAATAACGAAATTACACCCGGCGCGCTTTTTGTTCCCGATCAACCTGTCAAGTTTGAGCCCATTCCGACACAGTCGAGAAAAATGACGAAATTGCCCCCGGCGGGATTTTTGTTTCCGACCAACCAGTCAAATTTCAGCCAATTCCGACACAGTTGAGAAGAATGACGAAATTGCCCCCGGCGCAGTTTTTGTTTCCGATCAATAAGTCAAATTTTAGCCAATTCCGACACAGTCGCGAAAAATGACGAAATTGCCCCCGGCGCGATTTTTGTTTCCGATCAACCTGTCAAAATTTAGCCAATTCCGACACAGTCGAGAAAAATGATGAAATTGCCCCCGGGGCGATTTTTGTTTCCGATCAACAAGTCAAATTTCAGCCAATTCCGACACAATCGCGAAAAATGACGAAATCACCCCCGGCGCGATTTTTGTTCCCGATAAACCTGTCAAAATTTAGCCCATTCCGACACAGTCGTGAAAAATGACGAAATTGCTAGCTGCGCGATTTTTATTTTCGATCAACCTGCCAAATTTCAGATAATTCCGACACAGTCGCGAAAAATGACGAAATTGCCCCCGGCGCGATTTTTCTTTCCGATCAACCATTTAAATTTTAGCCAATTCTGATACAGTCGCGAAAAATGACGAAATTTCCCCCGGAGCGATTTTTATTTCAGATCAAACTGCCAAATTTCAGCCAATTCCGACATAGTCGAGAAAAATGACGAAATTGCTCTCGGCGCGTTTTTTATTTCAGATCAAACTGCCATATTTCAGCCAATTCCGACATAGTCGAGAAAAATGACGAAATTGCTCTCGGCGCGTTTTTTATTTCAGATCAAACTGCCATATTTCAGCCAATTCCGACATAGTCGAGAAAAATGACGAAATTGCTCTCGGCGCGTTTTTTATTTCAGATCAAACTGCCATATTTCAGCCAATTCCGACATAGTCGAGAAAAATGACGAAATTGCTCTCGGCGCGTTTTTTATTTCAGATCAAACTGCCATATTTCAGCCAATTCCGACATAGTCGAGAAAAATGACGAAATTGCTCTCGGCGCGTTTTTTATTTCAGATCAAACTGCCATATTTCAGCCAATTCCGACATAGTCGAGAAAAATGACGAAATTGCTCTCGGCGCGTTTTTTATTTCAGATCAAACTGCCATATTTCAGCCAATTCCGACATAGTCGAGAAAAATGACGAAATTGCCTCCGGCGCGATTTTTGTTTCCGATCAACCAGTCAAATTTTAGCCATTTCCGACACAGTTGAAAAAATGACGAAATTACACCCGGCGCGATTTTTGTTCCCGATCAACCTGTCAAATTTGAGCCAATTCCGATACAGTCGAGAAAAATGACGGAATTGCCGCCGGCGCGATTTTTATTTCCTATCAAACTGCCAAATTTCAGCCAATTCCGACACAGTCGAGAAGAATGACGAAAT
>NW_019236273.1:0-2129 GCF_002742605.1 Olea europaea var. sylvestris
CGCGATTTTTATTTCCGATCAACCTGCCAAATTTAAGCCCATTCCGACACAGTCGCGTAAAATGACGAAATTGCCCCCTGGGCGATTTTTATTTCCGATCAACCTGTCGAATTTTAACCCATTCCGACACAGTCGCGAAAAATGACGAAATTGACCCCGGCGCGATTTTTTTTTCCGATCTACCTGTCAAATTTTAGTCCATTCCGACACAGTCGCGAAAAATGATGAAATTACCCACGGAGCGATTTTTAATTCCGATCAACCTGCCAAATTTAAGCCCATTCCGACACAGTCACGTAAAATTACGAAATTGCCCCCGGCGCGATTTTTATTTCCGATCAACCTGCCAAATTTAAGCCCATTCCGACAAAGTCGCGTAAAATGACGAAATTGCCCCCTGAGCGATTTTTATTTCCGATCAACCTATCAAATTTTAGTCCATTCCGACACAGTCGCGAAAAATGACGAAATTGACCCCGGCGCAATTTTTATTTCCGATCAACCTACAAATTTAAGCCCATTCCGACACAGTCGCGTAAAATGACGAAATTGTCCCCAGCGCGATTTTTATTTTCGATCAACCTGCCAAATTTTAGCCCATTCCGACACAGTCGTGTAAAATGACGAAATTGCCCCCTGAGCGATTTATATTTCCGATCAACCAGTCGAATTTTAGCCCATTCCGACACAGTCGCGAAAAATGACGAAATTGACCCCGGCGCGATTTTTATTTCCGATCAACCTACCAAATTTAAGCCCATTCCGACACAGTCGCGTAAAATGACGAAATTGCCCCCTGAGCGATTTATATTTCCGATCAACCGATCAAATTTTAGCCCATTCCGACACAGTCGCGAAAAATGAGGAAATTGACCCCAGCGCGATTTTTATTTCCGATCAACCTGCCAAATTTAAACCCATTCCGACACAGTCGCGAAAAATGACGAAATTGCCCCGGCACGGTTTTTGTTTCCGATCTACCTGTCAAATTTTTGCCCATTCCGACACAGTCGAGAAAAATGACGAAATTGCCCCCGGCGCGATTTTTATTTCCGATCAACCTACCAAATTTAAGCCCATTCCGACACAGTTGCGTAAAATGATGAAATTGCCCTCGGCGCAATTTTTATTTCCGAACAACCAGTCAAATTTTAGCCCATTTCGACACAGTCGCGAAAATGACGAAATTGACCACGGCGCGATTTTTATTTCCGATCAACCTGCCAAATTTAAGCCCATTCTGTCACAGTCGCGAAAAATGACGAAATTGCCCTCGGCGCGATTTTTATTTCCGATCAACCTGCCATATTTAAGCCCATTCCGACATAGTCGCGTAAAATGACGAAATCGCCCCCTGAGCGATTTCTATTTCCGTTCAACCAGTCGAATTTTAGCCCATTCCGACACAGTCGCGAAAAATGACGAAATTGACCCCGGCGTGATTTTTATTTCCGATCAACATGCCAAATTTAAACCGATTCCGACACAGTCGCGAAAAATAACGAAAATGCCCCGGCACGGTTTTTGTTTCCGATCTACCTGTCAAATTTTTGCCAATCGACATAATCGAGAAAAATGATGAAATTGCCTCCGGCGCGATTTTCATTTCCGATCGACCTACCAAATTTAAACCCATTCCGACACAGTCGCGTAAAATGATGAAATTTACCCCTGCTCGATTTTTATTTCCGATCAACGAGTCAAATTTTAGCCCATTTCGATACAGTCGCGAAACATGACGAAATTGCCCCCGGCGCGATTTTTATTTCCGATCAACCAATCAAATTTTAGCCAATTTCGACACAGTCGGGAAAAATGACGAAATATCCCCCGGCGCGATTTTTATTTCCGATCAACCTGCCAAATTTAAGCCCATTCCGACACAGCAGCGTAAAATGACGAAATTGCACCCGGCGCGATTTTTATTTCCGAACAACCGGTCAAATTTAATCCCATTTCGACACAGTCGCGTAAAATAACAAAATTGCCCCCGGCGCGATTTTTATTTCCGATCAACCTGCTAAATTAAAGCCCATTCCGACACAGTCGCGTAAAGTGACGAAATTGCCCCGGCGCGATTTTTATTTCCGATCAACCTTCCAAATTGAAGCCCATTCCGACACAGTCGC
>NW_019236274.1:0-2129 GCF_002742605.1 Olea europaea var. sylvestris
CTAAATTCTTAATTTTTTTTTTTTTTTTTTTTGAAGGAAATGCCAAAATTAAAGTTGATTACCTAAACAATTATTTCCCTACCTAAAAATAAATAATAATAAACACGTGCAGAAAAAAGGATGTATTAATAATGCCATATGTGGCTCTCATCTTGTTCCTCGTTACTGTCGAATCCAATAACTCCGAAATATCTGTAGTAGAATGTGAAAAATTAACTACAAACCTCCGCTAACAACATAGGTCTTACGATCTGAACTTTTCATAAACATTTTTTCTGGTATCGGTAAAGAGAAAATTTTAACCTTTATATGCTATCGACTGCCACTTCGATTTTTAATCTAAGTTAAGATTAAAATCAAGTTTTTAATAAATTATAAAATAAAAATTGATGAAATACATGTTTTATTTACGGAAAAAAACCTCTGTTAAAGATGCCAATTCAAGGGTAATCTTGATTAAACATCTCTTAATCTGAACAAGGCAGAGAATGATTTCACAAAATTGAGTTCTTTCACAGTTCTTCTTCCATTCTACTTCTGGATCTTCCTTGACTTCTAATCTTCACCGTTGAAACTTCACTCTCGATTAATTCTTTTCTAGAATCTTTGTCACTCCTAATACCCTTTTTCTGTTGTCTTTTAGTTCTCATTTTCCTTTTTCACTGCTCATAAACTTTTTCAGCTGGATTTCAGCTAAAGTGTATATCTTGAAAGTCCATATTTTGGATGATTTGAAGGTATAGAGAAATGGCGATAACAAGATTTGGTCCTCAAGTAAAACGCTCATACCAGTCACATGGGTTCCGCTTAAAGTTGACAGCAACTGCAATATTGGGCTTGTGTTTTGTATTTGTGTGGTCTGTTTTTTCAAAATTCTCGGTTACTTCTCAAAGGGAAAGCTTTGATGATATTGCTGAACCAGTATCTGCAGCAAGAGGGAAGGTGAGTGATTTTCGAATTCATTTTGGAAAGGAAGATCCAAAGAAAGGTCAAGAAAGTGATGAATCTCGAGTGGTGAAATCTGAACCTACTTTGGATGATAAAGACAAGAAGAAGATTAATGGGTCCTTGCCAATTAAACCTGAGGAAGGGCAGGACAAGGGGCAAAAAGAAGGGGATAAGGAGGAAAGTCAAGAAAACAAGGGGGAATCGGAGATTGGGGAGGTAATAAGAGAAAAGGGGGAAGAGGAAGAGAATGGTAAGCGTGGTGAAGAGTTGAATGGAGGGGAGAATGCAAATGAGGAGGGAGAACGAGAATTTGATTTAATTAATAGTGAAGACTTGGATCAAGAAGCTGTTGATGATGAAAACGAGGTTTCAAGAAGCAGAAAGAAGAAAAAGGAATTGGGTCCTTTATTTGATCCAAAAACACAATATAACTGGAAATTATGTAACACAAGAAGCAAACATAATTACATTCCTTGCATTGACGTTGAAAGTGCGAGTGGAAGACTGCAGAGTTATCGTCATCATGAGAGGAGCTGCCCTCGATCGCCTGTTATGTGTCTTGTTCCTCTGCCCCATGATGGTTATGGTGATCCAGTGCGCTGGCCTGAAAGTAAACTGAAGGTATATATATTAGTTTACCGTAGCATTGGTTGCTTATAATTATATCTCATTGGTCAATCTATATGGCTTGCAGATATTAAATAAAAATGTGGCACATCCAAAATTAGCTGCATTTGTTAACTCCCAAGATTGGGTTGTGGAGTCCGGGGAATACCTCACTTTTCCTCAGAACCAATCTGTATTCAAGGGTGGAATCCAGTACTATTTAGATTCCATTGAGGAGGTGAGTTGCACATATTGGTTTTCATAGGCTTAGGAACTGATATGTGGTTCTACTATAGAAATATATACATTTTGATTGAAAATAATGAACATCAAACTCTCATTTATGATGTAGCAGTCTGGATGGTGTTCTATCTTTTAATTACCTGGATGAGAGGAGAAAACTAATTCAAACTAAGTTGTTTAACTATCTTTTAACTATTATACGAGGTGTAGTATTGAGTTGTAAATAGCATGTATGAACAAATTTACCCAATCTGCTATACTTGGTGAATAGTTGGATAATTTTGTCCAATGTGATTTGATTGAATTCAGGATTAACTTGTTATTCCGTAACA
>NW_019236275.1:0-2129 GCF_002742605.1 Olea europaea var. sylvestris
TCAATTCAGAAGCACCTGACATTATATGCACATAGTGGTCTGGAGGCTGACTGAGAGAATCCTAGTTCAGATAGAAGCCAGATAGGCCAAACAATTTGAGAACAAGCAGATGACATTGCTCTATATTCTACTTCAATAGAGAATTTCGAGATCCAATCATTTTTATTTTTTTGATTTTCATGAAATTAGAGAATCACCAAGATACATATACCAACACGGAGTTGATCGATGTGATTTAGGGCGTCCCTCCTTATGTGCATCGATGTAAGCTTTTATATTAATAGAAGATCAAACCTTGTGGTATAACCTAGGTTTAGAAGTCCCAAGTAACAAATTATCGTTCTAATAGCTGCAAATTGGATATGTCGAGCATGTTGCATGAATTGACTCATTAAACTCACTACAGGTGATATATCAAGCCGTATAATAGTCAAATAAATCAAGCTTCCAACAAGTTGGCAATAAGTCGTAGGATCCAAAATTAAATCTCCATCATTTTTGGAGTATTTCACATTAAGTTGAAACGGAGTGTTTAAGGGATGGAATTCTAGTATTTCTGTTGGTGAACAAAAATCCCCTGCTTAGGATGATGCAATTCAAGACCCAAGAAATCTGAGATATGTCCAAGATCTTTTATGTAAAAAAGATGAATGCAAAGAAGCCTTCCATACCTTAATACCATCAGTGTTTGTCATAGTAATAATAATATCATCAATATAAATAAGTAATGTATTGATATTATTGATACTGTTGGTGAATATACAGATATTGTGCATATTATGTTCACAAAAAATATATCGTTTATGTTCACGAAATCGAAACGTGATTCGACTTATCGAAATGGATTTGAAGAGCAAAATAATAATAGTTACCTAATCCAAATGTATGATATGGATTCATCCCTTTCAATTTTTGAATTTCAATTTTACATGAAATCAAAGAATATTAGTTAATTTCTGAAATCAAATATGATGAAAGAAATCAAAAATAAGGAAAATTAAATGCAAATAATGCGATTGGCTGAGGCAAGTGTTTGTCACTCTTTCCTTAAGATGAATTTGCCCAGCATCAATGCTAACGATTTTTCGAAAATCATCTCCCAAGATGCAACGACCACGTCAAGTCATAGGAGTACTTCAAATGACTTCGACCAACGAACTCGAACGGAATTTCCTCTCTATCATAACCATGATTTGGATACAAGATATAATCACTTCTACAAAGTATTTGATGCAACATGGCATAAAATGAATAATATGGAATTACAAATGAATGTCCAAGGGGTCCTATATATAGAAGTTGAAAGGTTGTGGATGAAGGGATACACCCCAAATTCAGCGTTTTTCATGAAAAGCTGCAACCCAACTGTCGCTAGCTTTTCATAATTCAGCATTTTTCATGAAAAGGTGCAATCCAATTGTCGCTAACTTTTTGCCAACTTTCGATTTCCTTCAAATATTGGACGTTCATACAAATTGGTCTTCAACAAATTTTCAACAGATACTAGATATAGAGTGGTGGAGAAATGTAGAAGGATTATTAGAACTTTGCTTGAAATCCAACTTCAATAGTGTTTGACTAAATTTCCTAAAACTCGCAAGAGGTGCTTGTTTAAGACCATAAAGAGAATCGGTTAAAATGGTATATATCAGTTTTGGAATCAGTTTGAACTCCTGGAAAAGGATTTACATAGATCTCTTCTTGAAGATCTATATGTAAGAAAGCATTTTTTACGTTAATTTGGAAAAGAGGCCATTTTTCTAGCTTGGGAATAGAAATTTAGGTCCTCAAGGGATGAATATGTAGTTAAGAGCAATAAACGATGGGAAGTTTGATTTATCTGGTAGATCGTCGCAAAAGAGGTTAATTGGCCATAACACTAGATTCTGGTCGATTAGACTTGGATCACGAGAAAAGGAAGTGCCTCATCTAGGACATTCAATGTCTTGATTGATGGTTGCACCTCTTTGCTCACAAATTATCCCAAAATTAAACCTTGTGACATCGGAGTTCGAAGTTAGGAAGATATTTAGAAATATTGAGAATTATAAACCCTAATTCTATTCTATCGAAAGTGATCAGTTTGAAAAAATAAACAATAAAAAACACATAAGACTTATAGAGTTTCG
>NW_019236276.1:0-2129 GCF_002742605.1 Olea europaea var. sylvestris
TCGAAATCTAAATAATTAATTTCCGTATTAATTATGTCCGGTTGAAGTAGTGTTGGACAAAATTTTAAAAAAGAAAAACCGCACCAGAGGCAATTTTGTCATTTGTCGCGACGGTGTCGGAATGCGCCGAAATTTGGCAGGTTAATTGGAAACGGCCCGCAAAATCGGACTCGGGGGCAAGGACCCAGGATCACGAGATATTCAGCAAATTTCTTCGTTTGGGCCTCCGAAAAATTAATTTTCACATTAATGATGTTAGGTCGAAGAAGTGCTAGACAGAAAATTAACAAAGAAAAACCGCACTAGGGGCAATTTAGTCATTTGTCACGATAGTGTTGGAATGGATCGAAATTTGGCAGGCTGATAGGAAGCGGCCCGCGAAATTGGACTCGGGGCACAGACCCGGGATCACGGAATTTTAGCCAAATTCCTTCGTTTGGGCCTCCGAAAAAGTAATTTTCGCATTAATTATGTCAGATCGAGGAAGTGCTAGACAGAAAATTAACAAAGAAAAACCGCACCAGGGGCAATTTTGTCATTTGTAACGACGGTGTCGGAATAGGCCAAAATTTGGCAGGTTGTTGGAAACGGCCCGTGAAATTGGACTCGAGGTACAGACCCGGGATCACGGGATTTTAGCCAAATTCCTTCGTTTCGGACTCCGAATATTTAATTTTCGTATTTGTTACGTCAGGTCGAAGTAGTGCTGGACAAAAAATTAAAAAAGAAAAATCGCACCAGGGGCAAATTGGTCATTTGTCGCGAAGGTGTCGGGATGGGCCAAACTTTGGCAGGTTCGTTGGAAATGGCCCGTGAAATTGGACTTGGGGCAAAGACTCGGGATCACAGGATTTTAGCCAAATTCCTTCGTTTCGGACTCTGAATAATTTATTTTCGTATTAATTATGTCAGGTTGAAGCAGTGCTGGATAGAAAATCAAAAAAGAAAATCGCACCAGGGGCAATTTTGTCATTTGTCGCGACGGTGTCAGAATGGGCCGAAATTTGGCAGGTTGATTGGAAATGGCCCGCGAAATTGGACTCGAGGCGCAGAACCGGGATCACTAGATTTTAGCCAAATTCCTTCTTGTTGGGCGTCCGAATAATTAATTTCTGTATTAATTATGTCAGGTTGAAGAAATGCTGGACGGAAAATTAACAAAGCAAAATCGGACCAGGGGTAATTTTGTCATTTGTCGCGACGGTGCCAGAACGGGTCGAAATTTGGCAAGTTGATTGGAAACTGCTTGCGAAATTGGACTCGGGACACAGACCCAGGATAACGGGATTTTAGCCAAATTCCTTCGTTTGGGCCTCCGAATAATTAATTTCCATATTAATTATGTTAGGTTGAAGAAGAGACGGACTAAAAATTAACAAAGCAAAACAGCACCGAGGGCAATTTTGTCATTTGTCACGACGGTGTTGGAAAGGGCCGAAATTTGGCAGGTTGATTGGAAACAGCCCTCGAAATCGGACTCAGGGCACAGACTCGAGATCACGAGATTTTAGCCAAATTTCTTCGTTTGGGCGTTTGAATAATTAATTTACATATTAATTATATCAGGTTGAAGACGTGTTGGACGAAAAATTAACAAAGCAAAATCGGACCAGGGGCAATTATGTCATTTGTCGCGACTGTGTCGGAATGGGCCGAAATTTGGCAGATTGATTGGAAACGACCCTCGAAATCGGACTAGGGGCACAAACCCGAGATCACGGGATTTTAGCCAAATTCCTTCGTTTGGGCCTCTGAATATTTAATTTTCGTATTAATTATGTATGGTTGACGAAGTGCAGGACAAAAAATTAACAAGGAAAAATCACACCAGGGGCAGTTTTGTCATTTGTCGCGACGGTGTGGAATTGGGCCGAAATTTGGCAGGTTGATCTGCAACGGCCTGAGAAATTGGACTCGGGGCACAGACCCGGGATCACGGGATTTTAGCCAAATTACTTCGTTTCGGACTCCGTATAATTAATTTTCATATTAATTATGTCAGGTTAAAGCAGTGCTGGACAGAAAATAAAAAAGGAAAATCGCACCAGGGGCAATTTTGTTAGTCGTCGCGATGGTATCGGAATGGGCCAAAATTTGGCAGGTTGATTAGAAACGGCCCGCGAAATTAG
>NW_019236277.1:0-1659 GCF_002742605.1 Olea europaea var. sylvestris
ATATAGTACATCAACTTGACCATAGACTTGTTGCGCGATCAAACTTAAAGATATCCAAAATCATTTGACATTCCTGACCAAGTCATATTGAACATCGAGTTCGTATGTGCCCTTACCATTGAGTATTGGTCGCTTCAACTTATAAGTAATGAGTACAGGATGATCAAATATATACTCGAGTGGGTCATAGGAATGTCGCCGAGTGTTGAAGGAAAGTCATGGGAGGTTGTATACATATGTATATTCCATTGATCGCGAATCATAATTGTTTTGTCGTGGAGATCAATTTCACTAATTCTACTTATGTGTATGACTCACAATCATTCATATCTAACATAAGATCAGCTCAAGTAAAACTTGAAGCTAGTGGCTGTGATCGTTCCTATGATGATTAATCAAGTGGAGTTGATTGTGCAAGACAAATTAGTCATTATGCAAGACATGACCACTACGAGACAATCATGAACGTAAGCGTTTATAATGTTTTTAAATTGAAAATTTTAGTTTTTAACTATATGGTACCAAACTAACACATTATTATTCAACTGCAGGAGCGACTGTGGCATGTTCACAAATATTTGAATATGACATATAATGTTGATGGAATCAACCAATCATAGATACAAATTTGGAGGTATAAGTTGGCTTGTGATTTATACAAATTCAATTGTGATCTGTAAATATTGTATATTCAATTGTTTATTTAATTATGAAGTAATGGTAAATATTGGTAAAACTTATGTAAACATTGTATATTACAAAATTTATGTAAACATTATATTTTCAATTATTTATTTAATTACAAAATAATTCTAAATATTGTAAAATAAATGTGAATATTGTTTATTTAACAGCGATAGCATTACATATCGATCTCGCCGTCATTCGGTAGAGGAATATATTGTCTCAGTATACACTACTCTCTAATATTCAGATGTGTAATAAGGAAAGCATAATGTTCTCGTTGTAAAACCTCTAACACAATTAGCTATTACGCCTAGCTGTTAAAATTTAAAGATCCGTTAAAAAGTTTATCTACATGTTAATCTATATCGAAATAAAATTTATCGATTAAAAATGTCTACTATAACGAAAACGAAATAAAACATACGTAAATAAAATTATCGATTCGAAGTGACTGATACAAAAAAAAAAAAAAAAATTCTTCTTCAACACTCATTAAATTTTTGAGATTTTGATGTTGAAGAAGCTGGAAGATGAGAGAGGTTTTATCTGTGTTGAAATAAATAGATAAGAAAAGTTAGTTGATTTTGAAATTTTTATTGAGAAATATTTAGTTTTCACTTGTTAACTAAAATGGTAATATTGTCTTTTAAACAACATAATATTTTGTAATTGTATAATATAGTTAAGGATGCTTTGGCTTTTACATTCAAAATGTCATTGTGAAAATATAAAATAGTTGAAAAGTCAAAGCGAAAACTAAGGAGTTTGACCGAATTATTTTTATAAGGGAAAATTGGCCCAATAGCCTAATTAGACAATGTATTTGATTAAATGGCCTTTGACTAATAATAAAAAACAAATAGAAAAATGCAAAATATTTTAGTTGGTAAAACGACAAAATTCTTCTTTAGTTTTTTTCATTTCATCATGTTATTTCTCTACAAAATTCACGTTAAAACTCTATTTTTTTTT
>NW_019236277.1:4860-33244 GCF_002742605.1 Olea europaea var. sylvestris
ATTTCACCATTTCGATAATATAAAAGCTATGTCATTTCAACCGTTCTTTATGATATGATCAACATTTCTATGTTACATACATTTATGGAGTCTGTTATTAGATGTTATTTAATTGAAAAAAGATTAAATATAGGTAAAAATTTCTAAACAATACAAGTGTCGTTACTAGACATAAAACAGCACATGTACTTTTACATGTATAAATACGACTATAAGCAATCATGATCCATTTGTGTCCCCAAAAAATAAAAAGTTGAATTTATTTACGTTGTAATATGCACATAACATGTATAAAAGTTGATAGATATGCTCATTAATTTCATCGATACATATGAGTAGGGCAACTTGTGATTTTACCATTTCATAATATAAAAGCTATGTCATTTCGATATTTCTTTGTGACATGGTCAATTTTTCGGTGTTATTTACGTCAATAATCCATTATTAGAGATTTTTTCGTTGGAAAAATCAAACCACAGTAGATAACGACTGTAGTATCGTTTTACATAACAAAAAAGACCGAAGTAACATTTTACATTTCAGATAACAGTTGGAGTGTCATTACCATTCAATAGTTGTATACAACACAAAAAAACCATACTAAGTACAAAAACAACATCAACTTAAATATTATTTAATACTATATTTAATAATAAATGTACAATTTATATAAGATTTCTAAAATTATCTTTCTTCTTTCTTCAAATCTAAATATGGTTTTTCAATATAGACGACAAATGTTAATAGGATATTCAAATAGGTGAAGAATATGATTTTAGAATAGTCAGTATAGTTGAAGAGAAGAAATCCTGTTATTTTTATTTTGGAAACCAAAAATTGAATTGGGGATTTAATTGGATTGATAAGGATATTAGGATCTTTTACAATAATAAGGGTATTTATGACATTTGACTTTATTTATTTATGGGGTGT
Organism: Olea europaea var. sylvestris; assembly: GCF_002742605.1. NCBI lineage: Eukaryota > Viridiplantae > Streptophyta > Magnoliopsida > Lamiales > Oleaceae > Olea > Olea europaea. Next base: position 5,794 of record NW_019236277.1, read on the forward strand.
TTGATAGGCATTTTTATGTAAAAATGCATTTTAGAATAGTAAATTGATGTGAAATGTGTGGTTGAAAAATAAGGACAAGTTTTTGATTTCCGTGTAATATTATTTTAATAAAGAATGTGTGGTTGAAAAGAATAGAGAGAAAAATGCATTTTGAAAAAAATGACTACCAAATATAGTATTATTGTTTTTAATAGTTGAAGGCTATTTGTTCAACAAATTTGAAAGGAGATTATTTAACCAATAAAATTACTCCACTCGGTCCCTTCTCCCAAAAAACCGGGTGAACCGGGTCGGGAGGACCGTCAAACGCTCTCCATTTACTTCAGAGTTCATGAACAAAAGTTTCCTTCCAGTGGGGGTTTTAAGCAGCCACCGCGCAACAAAGTGAATTCGCACAGAGAAGCGAAGCATCGAGTTACCAATGGAGAACAGAGACAAGCTCAGACTAGCCTTAACCATCATCATCTCTTCTTTCTTAGCTCTATCAATTCCCATATTATTCTCTCGAAAATTCTTCAAAACCCAAAAACAAAGAAAAATTTGTTGTCTCAATACAGAATCTAAGGCTCAAAGCACTTTTAAACGCATCTTAGCTGAAAATTCTTACTTCCAGTTTAAACACTTGAAACTAGCACAGAGAAGCGAAGCATCGAGTTACCAATGGAGACCAGAGACAAGCTCAGACTAGCCTTAACCATCATCATCTCTTCTTTCTTAGCTCTATCAATTCCCATATTATTCTCTCGAAAATTCTTCAAAACCCAAAAACAAAGAAAAATTTGTTATCTCAATACAGAATCTAAGGCTCAAAGCACTTTTAAACGCATCTTAGCTGAAAATTCTTACTTCCAGTTTAAACACTTGAAACTGCAAACTCAATCAAATGGTATGTTACTAGTTTTGCTATTAATTACTATTATTTATTGATTATTGAATTGTTCTGTTGAATTAGTGCGGTCTGTTTTTATCGGTTTTGACAGAGGAATATTCGAACTTGCATCCGTATAAGGGGGAGATTTCGAAGCTATTGAAGAATCCGGATATTGGGTTTTTGGAGTTTCTTGATGGGTTTGATAATGGTGGTGAAAAATGGAATTGTGAGATGTCGGATCCTTTGGTGTGGACTGAGACCAAGTCGCAGCTAGAAGAGCTAGCTGAGGTTTTGAGTAAAGAGAGAGTTTTTGCGGTGGATACTGAGCAGCATAGCCTGAGATCCTTCTTGGGCTTCACAGCTCTCATTCAGGTTCAATTTAGCATTGCAATTCCTTCTCGAGTCCCTTGGCTGCTAGCGAAAATCTTACAACTGCGTGACAAATTAACATTATTTAGCTAGGCTAGAAAATGTTGCTGTATTTGTATTTGTGCTTGTTTGATCACATGTATAATGTATGTGTTTACAGTTACAACAAGTTAAGCATTATCTTAGTATATTCGGAGTTACCTAACAATTATTGGTTTTCATTCAATTTCATCTAGTAATATATTTATTAAGAAGTCTAACAAAATTAAATATTTTGCAACCTTATTCCGCATGAGATAACATGAAACCTCTCACTTTTTACATATTTCTATGCTGTCCCGTCTCTTGCATATATGTTTTCTTTGGGTCCGTACAAGACAAGCCCTAACCATCTAAATTGGTCATACTTTACGGTCCATTTAAACCATTTCGCTTTTTGGCACGTATTATCATTTTTCATTCTATCGTTCTAATACAACCGGTCATCCATCATAATATTTTTGTGTTTGTTGTATCATCTTATAGATGATTTGTCATTTAGCGACTAACATTCAGTACCACAAGGTAAGGTATGCCTGAAAATATATGAATAATACTTTAGCAATATGTAATTCTTTGTTGTGACCACACACTGTTCTTACTAATGCTAATATGACATTATATATGTTTTATATGAGTTCTACTTATAAACTTACATTATCCTCTGAAATTTTATTTTGACTTCCTTCCTTTGATTGTCTCATCTCTTAATATACTTAATAAAAGAATAATATAAACTAAGGGACCTTATCTAGAAAGTTCTATAAGCTCTTCTATGATTAAAGAAAAAAGATATAAACTTTGTATGGATTCTTAAATGCGTGCTTATAGCCGTAAGAAATTATCTAACTCCACTAGATCTCACATTTGTGATGCTATATTCATAGATATCACTTGAACATTGCAAGAGCAATATGTTTAAGTGCGCATGCACACTGACTTGATGATATGAAAGAAATACCGAGATTTATGTATCTAATTGCATGAACACATTATCAACATAACCTGCTCCTTTTACTATTTCTTTTTCTCAGTTAATGCCAGAGCTGAAGATTACAGACAATATGATCGGTGACGTTTATCAGTTGTGCTTGCTTTTATTTAGTTTCTCATTGGATATGAATATCATGTATTTTGTCATGGTCGAGATAAAGTATGTTGAACTAAATGGCTGTGATGCTAATGGACAGCCATTTAGTTCAACACTAGTGCTGTGTGATCTATGTGTATAGAAGAGAATGTAACTATGGAATGGCTGATCCTATCTCACCCTTGTGAATCAGCCATTTAGTTCAACACTAGTGCTGTGTGATCTGTATAAGAAAATGTAACTAAGGAATGGCTGATCCTATCTCACCCTTGTGAAATCTGAAATTCATAACTCACCCTTATTTAATTTATATATTCTGTTCTGTGTATAATGCTATGCATCTGTGTATAAATTGTTTACAGATATCAACTAAAAGGCAGGATTATTTGGTCGACACGATAGCCCTTCATGATGTTATGGGGATTCTTAGGCCAGTATTTGCTCATCCTGGAATTTGCAAGGTACTATCATGAGTATAATATTTTTGAATCTTCTTTCATTCATTTCTCTTCACCGTGGACTGGCGAAAAATGATTCATGTTGCTGACAATTTGTTGAGAGTAACGAGGATTAGTTTCATTTAATTCTCTTCCCTGTCCCCTTGACAAAAACCAGAGTAGAGATGTTCATACTTAGGTAAACTGAGTTTTTCGTTCCTTTTTGGGAAATTGACTTCTTTATGTGATTGTGTTGCTATTTTTATGATCATTGTGCTCTCTGTGGTTTCTTGGAGCTATTATGACATGGTGGAGGTTATAAAGTAAATCTCTATAGCCATATAAATCATTTATTATGGAAGAATGACTGAAGTCATTAAACTGAATAAGAAGCTGTTTGTTTGCTTCAGTTGTATGGTTAATTTTTAGTCAATAATAATCCTGTAGATGAAGAACAAATATAAATACTAAGCTTCAGGTGGAACGTGACATTTGTTTGTGTGATGGATTTCTATGTTCTGTAGTTCTATATCATTTTATATATTCTCTAAAAACCTTCTATGCCTAGGATTGCATCAAAGTGTGTGTATGTGGACATAGATTTTACTATCATGTAGAATTATGTCAAATAATTAAGTGTCGCTGTCTTTCATTTATAACTTTTACCAAAGGTACCCCTGAAATGATCTTGTTTTTCATTTTATAGTTAGATGAACGTAGATTGTTCTTTAAATTCCGATTCAGAAAGGAGCACGAAAAGGTTCAACTTCTACAAATACTGCCATGATATCCTATGAGTTATTCACAAAACTATGTGATTGTGTGTTATTTGAAGAATGTTGTTTCATTTTTTGTTGTCATGTCAAAATCAAATTACAGTCAACAAAAAACTATGGTGTAGGTGTTCCATGGTGCTGATAATGATGTTCTCTGGCTTCAAAGAGATTTCCACATATATGTTGTAAACTTATTTGATACGGCAAAGGTGAGATATGATATTTGTTTATGATTGTTATTTCATTAACTTCTCTGTGACATTGAGAGCTTCTTTAATGTGTTTCCATGCTCATAACCAATGAAAAGCATGGAGGGAGGACAGAGATGGGGTGACTGCTTTGTCCCATTACATATATGTTTCCTGGTTATACTTGGTCGCATATGGTTGTGGCATCTTACATTCATGTATGACTATTGGGGTTATTATATCGCAGGCATGTGATGTGTTATCAAAACCACAGAGATCATTGGCGTATTTGCTTGAAACATATTGTGATGTTGCAACAAATAAACTTTTACAGGTTTGACACTTGCAATTTACACTCATTAATGGTTGAATTTTATAGGTATAGCTGTATCTTGTTATTAGGAGCCTGTTTGTTTTGGATTAAAATCCAATTAAAATCTCAATTCAAAGTCAATATTAAATTTTAATCATGGGACCCAAAACTTTTCAACCACACATTTCAAAAACTTCTATCAAAAATCTAATTTTAATCCCCACTAAACACCCTCTAGGTTTCCTTCATCAAGGAGTGTATCACAAGGCCTAGAAACAGGATGTTAGGAGTAACAACTATGAGCCAGTTTTGGGAGCGACATTTAAATGTATTTTCTTTTAAGTAATATGTTCATGTGTGTTTTCTTTCAGCTATTAATGCTTCCTGATCTTAGTAAACATCCATAAAATATGGACATGTCTTTTATAAATTTTTTTAATGAAAAGTTGGAAAGTCCAATTAATAAATGAAGGAAGAAATGAAGCCTGTAAAATCTGATTATCATCATCATGGAGTTTTCATGTGTGGGATCAAAGTAAGGGAGGGGTAATTCGTAACCATATGCTAGAGTAAGTGGATTTGATTTCTTGATGGAGGCACAGGCATCACAAGTTGATTGCCATTTTCCATGCTTTTTTGCCTGCAACATCAGGGAAATTGATTATAGTAATGCTGTTCTCATACTAATTTTGTTTCACAATCTAAATGTCAGCGAGAAGACTGGAGACAACGTCCATTGCCTGAAGAAATGGTAAAATATGCGAGATCTGATGCACACTATTTGTTGTACATTGCATATTGTCTTTCTATGGAGCTCAAACAGCATAAAAATGGTATGCCATAAATTCATCCTATTTGAAAACTATTTAATTATTTTTTGTGGATGTGTCCAATTGTTGTCCTGTACTTGTATAGAATGGGTTTAGAGTCATTATTGAAAATTATTTCCAAGATTGAGCAACCTTGCTGCTGGAATATTTTGTAGAAGATTTGATTATCAAAGTCGTGGTAATCTATTTCTTATTCTTTTTTCTTTCTAATGACAAATACCAGTATGAAGAGTATAGAAGCTTCTATTTCTGTGTAGAAGTTTAAAGCAGAGACCAAATTTTTGTTCTAGTTACTAGAACAGGCAAAACCTTATTTCCAATCAACCTCGAGCTCACTATATATTACATCTTTTTTCGCTATTTTCTTGGATTTACAGTTACCTCTTTCTGAAGTCCAAGTAAAATATCTTACAACTTTATCAGACCATAAAGTTTGGCATTTTCCCTTTTAACATATTCTACTGGACTTGTGTCCCTGTTTTGAAGAAAAGATTCTTTAGGTCTACACAGAACATGGCTCAATCACAGAACATAGTTCAATGATATATTATTCTATTCCTTAATTCATCCTCACTTGGTGCCATTTCGATCTATCCGGATTTGTTAAAGTGTTATTGAGATATAGTGTAAAAGTCTTATTAACTATTAAATCATATGTGCACTTTTCTACCTAGTTGAACATGTTAGAAAGGATAGGCAGATTAAAATTATCATGGGTTGGTTTGGTTGCCAAGAATCTGATTGAATTGGATCTTCCATTAGATGTGTCCATAGACCGAAGAGAGTGGTGGGCAATTATTAGGAATAGAGTTTGGTGTTGTGATGAACAAGATAAAATCCTGCATAGACTTGAAAATTTATCTGGTGCCATCACCAGAATTGGCCATTGACAATTACCTATTATGTGGAAAAAGGAAGGCATTAATATTCATGTTATTCCCTCTCCTGACTATAGATTATGTGGGAAAATAAAGGTGTCAATATTCAATGTTGATCTTACATGCCTTAACTAATTACAGGATGAGGCTTGAATATATTGGGGTAAGGATTAACAGTCCTCGTTCATTTCAAAATTGAAGAAGCAAATAAGTTCTCTCAATGTTGTTTGATAGTCGTATATTGCTGAGAACCTTCTCATTAGCTGTCATCCTTACCCATAAAGCATAGAGGACTTGTAAGAGAAATGACTAATTTTTTATATGCTTATGAATAAGAAAGGGAAAAATATTCTTGAATCATAATTGCAGAACAATCGGATGACAAAGATATCACCGTAAGACCTCACCCTTATAATTTTTAAAATTTATGAAATTGAAATGACCGTTAAAAGTGAAAATGGTGAAATATATGAAAGATATTTTATACCCAAGTTAATGAAGGACTGCTAAGATACGAGGAAGAAAAATTCAAATTGATTGTTTTTTTAAGTGCTAATGAGTTTTAAAAATGAAATGTATAAATATCTTATAATTAAGTTAAGGTGTCATTTTCTCTAAAAATTTACATTTTTTAATTCCAGATCCACCAAATGGCTACAGCCACTGCATTACTTTGCAAACTGATGCTTCAATTATTTATTGTGATATGAGATGGCATTTGTCAAAATATACACCTGTAAGTCTTAGCAAATAATTGTGCACTGGCATACTAGTTATCTACCATCATTTCAGAGTGCTGAAACTGTTTATAATAAAGGTGATGAGAGAAAATCCAGGGAAAGTGAGGAAGAAGACTAAAAAACTTATATACTACAAAGTCCCCTTGCAAGTTTAATTTTGTCATCTTATGCACATATCCAGCCCAATTTTTAACATTTTAGTTTTTATTTTGGACTCATCATTCAGTTAACATCCTATAGGAATTAGCGGATCAGAAAATTTGTCTCCTTGTGACAAATTCCATTTTCTATTCGAGGCTAGTCGACGTTCCAATGCAACTTGTTTGCAACTTTTCCAAAAAGATATTGAAGCTTATCTCGGTGAATCTACTGCTTTGTCAATAATTTCTCGTTGCTTGAATGATCAAGGGGGTATTCCATCCAGTTTGTGTGATTTGAAGGTTTGATACTTTCTATTAGATTTTTTTTGATTGATATTGTTTGTAGACATGGATAATGATGATGCCTTTTCATGTTCAGTTTCAGGAACTTGTGAGACGATTCTGCGCATGGAGGGATATAATGGTGAGTGGAAACATATCAATATACTCGTTGTATTCTGACTGAACTCATCCCTGCTTTATGTATTATTTGTGGAATTGTTGAATTTCACTTCTTGTTGGGGATGCTATCAACACATAGAAATTTAGTATTCGTTCCAGGAAATGCCCTCAAGGACACTATCCCTGGATGAGAAGTAAAGAGATTCTTCCGATATTGCTGCATTGAGATTTCGTAGAGGATAGCGATATATCTTATGGCTTGGTCCCAATACCTGTTGTTAACTTCAGTTGAGGGGTAGGGATGAACATTCATATCATTACTACTGCTCATGTCGCCTAGTTACAGGTTGAGCTTTATAATAATCATCTAGAGCACTTGTTGCTGTTGGGCTCTAGAGGCCTCCATTTAGATGCCTTATGTATTGGACTATTAATCTTTATTATTGAGAATAAGTTACAGCCATACAATTGCAACCATCAGAATTCCTATCGCTGGGTTGAACGGATGGCATCTGCAAAGATGTGATGCATTAGCTTCAATTCTCAAATTCTGTTGATAGTCTTGATATTTGGGTTTGGCATATGTTCAAGGAAGGGTGAGGGGAATTGAGAAGGGATGGATTGAAGTACTTCCTCTAGTAGGAAACAGATGTTATTTACTCTTATGTTGTTTGGAACTAGTAATGGGGGGGTGTGGAAATAGGGTGAGATAATTGGATGAAAGAGTATAAAACGATTTTTTTTTTTTATTAATAACATGTCATATGTAATTGGATTCTATACATACAGCCATTGATCATAAGGAGTTGCAGAAAATAATTTATGCAACCGACCCCTGGACCCCTAATTTATTAAGTAAGGCCTTTTTTTTTTTTTTTTTTAATTATCTTTTGATAAAACGTTTAGATTCAGTTTAATTTAGCCTCGCCACCCTTTTTATCTTGAAACTCCTCTTATCAGAGGAAGTAAGAAAAAGTGGAGAGTACTAAATTGTAGGGACTCTATCTGCGTTTCTTCATGACTGGTCCCAATTCTTGTTTGTCATCGATGTCCTTGATAACATGTTGCAGTTCTTAACTGAACTTTGACTTTTGATGACTAACTTGGTTCCATAACAAATCATTTCAGGCTCGTATCCATGATGAGAGCTTGAGATTTGTTTTATCTGAGCGTGCCATCATTGCACTTGCAGCTAAAAGACCAACAACTGAATTGGATATATGTAGCACTATATCCGAAGCTGATCCAGATGTTGAATTGATGACTCTCTTTCCTCTCCAATCTCCGTCCTCTGTTGTTAGTTGTCATCTCGAAGACCTTCATTACCTTTTCCAAGCTGAAATAGGTGCAGTTGATGATGTGTTACAAATGTTTATCCAGCAGCACCTAGGTCCAGATGGTAGCTGTCCTCTTTCTGCATATAATTATGCTTTGTTGACCCAAACTGGCCTGAAACAAACTATAAGAGCCACCTCCAATCAAAACGGATTTAAAGCTGCAAAACAGTTGGCGAAGAAGGCTTCTAGAGAACTCTTCGTTCAAAAATTTTCCTGCAAATCTCCGGTCTATCACAACTTCAAAATCTATGCAAATGATGGACGTTTATTGTGTCACTGTGATCGCAAAAAACTTGAATGGTCAGATGACTTCTTTTTCTTCTTTCTTTCTTGTTCTTCGCAATATACTTGATTTTTACATTATGCAAGTGGATTTATATGAGCGCTTTGCTACAGGTATCTCAATCGGAATCTGGCAAAACTTGTTGAAGATGATCCTCCTGCTATCATGCTCTGCTTCGAACCCAAAGGTCGTCCAGAAGATGAGGACAATGACTTTTACATTCAAAGTAAGAAAAATATATGTGTGAGCTGTGGTGAAGGGAATCACTACTTGCGGTACAGGATTATACCCTCATGCTACAGAATGCATTTTCCTGAGCACTTAAAAAGCCATCGTTCCCATGATATTGTCCTCCTTTGCGTTGACTGTCACGAAATTGCTCATGCTGCTGCTGAAAAGTATAAGAAGCAAATAGCTGCTGAATTTGACATACCACTTTTTATTCGTAAAGTAGTTGACTTGAATCAGGTGCACAATGCTTCAGCCTCTACGCCGACGATTATTTCTGAGGAGGCAGGTGTATCTCCTTTACAGTTGCGTACAGCGGCTATGGCTCTGCTACGCCATGGAACAAGAATGCCATGCAAACGCCGTGAAGAATTGATGCAGGTTGTGATGGATAAATTTTCTATTATTTTAAAATATTTTAATTCTGGATATCTTATCTGTATAATTAGTCATGTTACCACTTTTAATGAATAGGTAGATATAAGGTTTGGAGCATGATTCTGAACCAATTACCAAGTATATGGGCTGTAATACATCATCTTTCAAGAGAAAAAAGGTCTTCTATTATCACCATTACAATCATCATCTTTATTATATTATTTTGAATGACTCCATCATTAATTATTGTTAACATCATATTTTTCTCAATATCTTGTTTTATATTAATAGCTGATCCGTGCATTTGCCTGCTGTAAATGTGATATTGTTTGGCAAAGAATGTAATTATGATGTTTGATTTTCATCTTGATGATGAAGTGGGCTCAATAGAGGCAGAAGGTGTGCAGCATGTAGAATACCTCCAATTGGTGATTGGCTGGTTGGGACGATGGTTCACTAAATCGTTGTTTTTTATCTTGAAAACCATTACAATGTTTGTCATGTATAAAGCAGGGAACCTTTATAAACATTTCAAAAATCTCGTATCCGCTTCTCACATACTATTTCCTTCAAAGTCTGTGCCATAATAATGTTCTCTTCATATTGAAGTACGCATTATATTCAGCAATTTTTTGAATCCGTGGCTGCTTTTGTTTGTGTAGGTTGTCATGAAGTACTATGGAGGGAGAGAAATATCAGATGAAGATCTTGAAAGAGCACTGCTAGTTGGAATGAGTCCACACGAGAGAAGAAAATTTGAGAAAAAGAGAGGTTTGGCATTTAAAAATTCTTTAAAATCTATGAATCTGAATGGCGAGAGAGAAAATAATATATGTGGCAAAGCTACTACCTCCATTCAGAATGACTTGAATGGTACGGCTGCTGGTCATTTATACGTCAATGCAGGAGAGACGGATCAGAAAGAGGGTTATCTTGACATTTTGATGGGAGATGATACGGGTGTAAACACACGGCCTTTGTTTTCTAATGGTAGAGTCAATAGTGCAGTATCTGCTGATGAGGGAAATGATATTGCAGATATAAAGGAATTCCCAGATATCAAAACCAGTTCTACTTCTAATCATGATGATATTTGTGAAAGTGAATCCCCATCAAATGAGACTACTAATCCCCTTGATGATAGAGACATTTCGTTAAACCGTGAATCAAAATTGTCATTATTGGGACATGGACCTCACGGGAAACAGGTAGTCGAGCATCTGCTCAAAGAGTATGGAGAAGAAGGAATTTGTCAATTTTGCCAGAGATGGAGACAAGTTTTTGTTGAAGCCCTTCATCCTCGTTTCTTACCTGGTGGCTGGGATGTAAATCACAGGTACACGTGCCTTTTCTATAATTTTTTTTTTTTCATCTGTACATGTATGCATTAATTGCAAATATATTGTCATTCCTTTTATAACTACTTCTGTTGATTGATGTTCTGGTCTCATCTCTTTATATTTTTAGGTCCGAAGCATCTCTAATAGGTTCTTTAAAGGGTAATTAGCACAAAAGGTCCATACCTTTCAAGGTTATTGTGTTAAATGTCCCTACCTTTCATTTTTTTTTTGTATTTTCGCCGTTATTTCAACATTTCATTTCAGAAAACGTCATTTTCATCATTTTTGATGTAAAATGACTAAAATACCCTCAAATTTAAATAAAACAAAAATAAAAAATAAATAAAGAATAAATTACAATCTTACTCTTAAATGTTTTAGAAAGTGCAAGTGAGTCCAAATAATTATTAAAAGGCTTTATAGTACAAAACGTCCATACGTTTCAAATTGGTGAAAATGACTTTTTTCGCAATGAAAGTGAAACGTGAAAATAGGAATGAAAACGCAAAAAAATTGAAACGTAGGGACGTTTTCTGCAAGAAGTGTTAAACGTAGGGACGTTTTGTGCTACTAGGCCTTATTAAAATATTAAAAATAACAAAAAAAAACTCTCTATTCTCTTCTCCAAATGAGACTGCCACGTTAGAGGTGAAAAAACTCCGACCAACCATCGCTCAAACCGCTAAACCTCCGTATTGTCGAACCATCCATTGATATTTTAAGACCACAAAGAGAGGCGCCCTAGTGAGTATAGTCAATTGGTATGTTAGAAATGACATGGGTCTCTCGAGAATAGGTGATGCCGTCAGCATTTGCTTTGGCGAGTTGGGTATTTTAGCTTGCAATTTCGAGCAAATCTATTGGCATGAAGGTTTCAAAGTTGGATGTTGGGTGGTATGTGTAGAGGGAAGTGAGAGCTTTTCGGTGGTATGGTGGTCTAGTAGTTTGGGTGGTGGTTTGCTGGAGTTTTTTGGCGTCTATGGTAGCTAACCGATTTGGAGAAGAAGAGAAGAGAGAGAGCTTTTTTTTTTTTTTTGATTTTTTTAATATTTTAATAAGGTTTAATAGCAAAAAAATTCACGTTTGACACTTCTTGCGGAAAACGTCTCTACGTTTCAATTTGTTTGCATTTTCAACCCTATTTTCACGTTTAATTACAAAAAACGTCATTTTTACCAATTTGAAATGTAGGGGCGTTTTGCACACTATAGGTCAAGCATAGGGACGTTTTGTTTTATTAGGCCTTTTAATAATTATTTGGATTCACTTACACTTTTTAAAACATTTAGGAGTAATATTGTAATTTATTCTTTATTTTTCTTGATTTTTTGTTTTATTTAAATGGGAGGGTATTTTGGTCATTTTACATTAAAAAATGGTGAATTTGACGTTTTCTACAATGAAATGTGAAATAAGAGAAAATGTCAAAAAATGAAAAGTAGGGACGTTTTACACAATAAAATTGAAAGATAGGGACATTTTGTGCTAATCACCCGTTCTTTAAACATAAGATGCTTTCCATTTTAAAGAGTCAACCTTTTAAATTATACTCCAAGATATTTTTTAAATTAACATTTTATAATAAAGAGAGGTTGGCTAACCAAACCCACTCTTTATGATTAAATACATTCAAAGTATTTCAATTTCAATGTAGAAAAATAATATAATAATTTGGAGGGCAGCTAGTGAAAATAGAAGATAGGAAAAACAATAAATATTTTTTTGAGAGTAATAAAATTAAGTGTTAAATATTAAGAGTATGTTGGAGTACTTAAAAATTTTTACTCTCTAAATTTATGGGTGCTCTCTAAATTGCAAAATACCCTTTTTTAAAATAGAGTCTCTTGTAGATTTTCTAAGGTAGGTAAAAGTCACTTGTAAACGATATTTTGCTCTCTTTATTAGTGCAACACTAGGATTTATGGTGCTTATGATTCCCATATCTTTCACCCATGATTGTACTGCGGGAATTGAACTGAATATTTTTAGGGTATGGAGGTTTATTTCTTGCGTCTCATAACCCCTGGCCCCTTTAGTTTTCTGTGTTTTTTTCCCTTGTTTATGGCTAATTTTTGAAAACCAGTCACATTCTTATTGTGTCCCTTTTTGGTGGGATTATAATTAGATTTTGATAAAAATTGGTCAAAATGTATGGTTAGAAAGTTGTAGGTTCCATGAAATATATGGGTAAAATTAATTGTTGACTTTGGCTTAATCATACCAAACAGGGGTTAAGTAGAAGGATGTTAGGCAATTGGTAAATAGTTCCCAAACGAATTATTTCAGATGAAGAAGCTTCTTTGGAAGTTTTAATGAGGGCAGCATGGAAAACTAAGGGCCTGTTTGGCATGTTTTTGAAAAGCCAAAAGTTGCTTTTTGATCTCCTTGGATAATTTCTAAAAGTTCTTTGTTTGATTAGATTTAGAGAAAGTTAGCTCAAGATGATTTTCTTTAGGAGCTCTCAAACAGGCCCTAAAGATGATAATCGGGGGGCTGGGGGTATCTTTAGGAAAAATCGACATTGTGTGTGAACTTCTGAATAATTGTAGACCAAATGATGATGCAATATGATTTCTATGGTTGAATCTCAAACTGCATTAAGGTCAAGAAGCTATGCTATTTTAGTTTCTATTATTCATAATAATCCAAGATAGGCAAGTTTTTAAAAGAAATTGTCAAGTACGTGTTTGGTAACGGATTCATTGTTCCTTTACGCAAAGGTCCTGATGTTAGACATTTTTTTTGCCAGTGGCAAACGAGATTTTGGGGAATTCAGCGTGTACAAGCCTGGAAAGAACATTCGTGCCATCGCCATTTGATGTTGGACGCTATTTTGCTTGTGATAAACGAGATTTTGAGAAATTCAGCTCCTAGAAATCTGTGTCCTGTCAAGGATTAGAGAACACAATGACAGTACTGCAAAGTGAGATGAATGCACTTTAGCCGCTTTATTTCGTTTTTCATTTTATTCTCCATTCGTTGACTGCGGCTTTTTTTTTTTTTTTTTGTTAGTTTCGGGAAGCAGTTGATGCTGAAGAGATTAGTTTGTTGTATGTACCATATGCGTATTCATTCATTAGTTCTATTGAGGAAGATATTTTCATTGCTTAAGGGAGATTTAATGACATGCTTTTAGAAAAGAATTTGAGCCGAAATTGAGCAATATATGTACAGGGTTATGAGCTGTCCCAAACATGCACGTAATTGCAGTCAATCTTTTTCCTGAATTGGGGAAAAAAAGATTTTATTACCTCATCATATATGATGAGTGGACTGTCTAAAGAAATTGAAGTTTAAAGATGAAAATTGTGGGCCGATGATAGGACTCTTTTTTATGTCTATTCTCTAGTGCAAGCTATTGAACTTTGCCTGGTCATTGTAAAATTGAAGATTCTGAATTTTGTGGAGTCTTATATTTCATCTTAAAATTTCAGATTCTGCAATGTGAAAAAATCACGCGCTCCTGTAAATCTGGGACTTTAAGGAAGCAGTGAGAAAGTCAGTTACCTGCACAGTTTGATAGGAAAGCAGGATCTGGATTGGGACCAACTAAAAATTTGACGACTCACTGTTGTTTATAGAGACCTACATTGCTTTTGTCCGCTCCCAATTAATAGTTTTTATACGCTGCACCTCAACTGATTGGCGTTGATTAATGGCCTTTATCTGTTATACTTACCGAGCTGCTGATCCTTTAGTCAGAAACTTCTACGGGGAAACTCATGGTGTTCATGAAGAAGTTCAACCTATTAGTTTAGATGTTGGATGCCTATCTAAAAGTTTAAACATTAATAATGTTGTTTTACTATTGGTATATTGATATGAAAACTAGGATTGGTTTTGCTGTCATGATGAAAAATATATTCTTGAGACACTTTCTGCTAACTGCATTGTGTTCAATTTTGCAGTTCCTGATTTTCGAGGAGACCACAGCTGTGTTGAGAAAGTTGCAAAATCTAGGTTAGATGCTTTTGCTCACAACATTGAAACTGTTGAGGAGCTTCATGTCGAAGATTCCTGAGAAGAAAATTAAGGAGATCGATAGGGTGGTTTCACACACTACGTAGTTAGTGGTTTTTGTTTTGTTTTTTTGTTTTTTTTTTTTTTTTTGTTTTTTTTGTTTTTTTGGGAAAATGGATTGGATTTTTACATAATTTGGAATTTTGGATCTGGATTTTGTGCGAATATTGTTACATTTTAGAGTTCAATTAATAATGATTATTGGAATTATTTGATATAGATATTTTCTATTATGTTTTGTGGTCGATATTGAAAAAATCATCAAGGAGTGTATCACAAGGCCTAGAAACAGGATGTTAGGAGTAACAACTATGAGCCAGTTTTGGGAGCGACATTTAAATGTATTTTCTTTTAAGTAATATGTTCATGTGTGTTTTCTTTCAGCTATTAATGCTTCCTGATCTTAGTAAACATCCATAAAATATGGACATGTCTTTTATAAATTTTTTTAATGAAAAGTTGGAAAGTCCAATTAATAAATGAAGGAAGAAATGAAGCCTGTAAAATCTGATTATCATCATCATGGAGTTTTCATGTGTGGGATCAAAGTAAGGGAGGGGTAATTCGTAACCATATGCTAGAGTAAGTGGATTTGATTTCTTGATGGAGGCACAGGCATCACAAGTTGATTGCCATTTTCCATGCTTTTTTGCCTGCAACATCAGGGAAATTGATTATAGTAATGCTGTTCTCATACTAATTTTGTTTCACAATCTAAATGTCAGCGAGAAGACTGGAGACAACGTCCATTGCCTGAAGAAATGGTAAAATATGCGAGATCTGATGCACACTATTTGTTGTACATTGCATATTGTCTTTCTATGGAGCTCAAACAGCATAAAAATGGTATGCCATAAATTCATCCTATTTGAAAACTATTTAATTATTTTTTGTGGATGTGTCCAATTGTTGTCCTGTACTTGTATAGAATGGGTTTAGAGTCATTATTGAAAATTATTTCCAAGATTGAGCAACCTTGCTGCTGGAATATTTTGTAGAAGATTTGATTATCAAAGTCGTGGTAATCTATTTCTTATTCTTTTTTCTTTCTAATGACAAATACCAGTATGAAGAGTATAGAAGCTTCTATTTCTGTGTAGAAGTTTAAAGCAGAGACCAAATTTTTGTTCTAGTTACTAGAACAGGCAAAACCTTATTTCCAATCAACCTCGAGCTCACTATATATTACATCTTTTTTCGCTATTTTCTTGGATTTACAGTTACCTCTTTCTGAAGTCCAAGTAAAATATCTTACAACTTTATCAGACCATAAAGTTTGGCATTTTCCCTTTTAACATATTCCACTGGACTTGTGTCCCTGTTTTGAAGAAAAGATTCTTTAGGTCTACACAGAACATGGCTCAATCACAGAACATAGTTCAATGATATATTATTCTATTCCTTAATTCATCCTCACTTGGTGCCATTTCGATCTATCCGGATTTGTTAAAGTGTTATTGAGATATAGTGTAAAAGTCTTATTAACTATTAAATCATATGTGCACTTTTCTACCTAGTTGAACATGTTAGAAAGGATAGGCAGATTAAAATTATCATGGGTTGGTTTGGTTGCCAAGAATCTGATTGAATTGGATCTTCCATTAGATGTGTCCATAGACCGAAGAGAGTGGTGGGCAATTATTAGGAATAGAGTTTGGTGTTGTGATGAACAAGATAAAATCCTGCATAGACTTGAAAATTTATCTGGTGCCATCACCAGAATTGGCCATTGACAATTACCTATTATGTGGAAAAAGGAAGGCATTAATATTCATGTTATTCCCTCTCCTGACTATAGATTATGTGGGAAAATAAAGGTGTCAATATTCAATGTTGATCTTACATGCCTTAACTAATTACAGGATGAGGCTTGAATATATTGGGGTAAGGATTAACAGTCCTCGTTCATTTCAAAATTGAAGAAGCAAATAAGTTCTCTCAATGTTGTTTGATAGTCGTATATTGCTGAGAACCTTCTCATTAGCTGTCATCCTTACCCATAAAGCATAGAGGACTTGTAAGAGAAATGACTAATTTTTTATATGCTTATGAATAAGAAAGGGAAAAATATTCTTGAATCATAATTGCAGAACAATCGGATGACAAAGATATCACTGTAAGACCTCACCCTTATAATTTTTAAAATTTATGAAATTGAAATGACCGTTAAAAGTAAAAATGGTGAAATATATGAAAGATATTTTATACCCAAGTTAATGAAGGACTGCTAAGATACGAGGAAGAAAAATTCAAATTGATTGTTTTTTTAAGTGCTAATGAGTTTTAAAAATGAAATGTATAAATATCTTATAATTAAGTTAAGGTGTCATTTTCTCTAAAAATTTACATTTTTTAATTCCAGATCCACCAAATGGCTACAGCCACTGCATTACTTTGCAAACTGATGCTTCAATTATTTATTGTGATATGAGATGGCATTTGTCAAAATATACACCTGTAAGTCTTAGCAAATAATTGTGCACTGGCATACTAGTTATCTACCATCATTTCAGAGTGCTGAAACTGTTTATAATAAAGGTGATGAGAGAAAATCCAGGGAAAGTGAGGAAGAAGACTAAAAAACTTATATACTACAAAGTCCCCTTGCAAGTTTAATTTTGTCATCTTATGCACATATCCAGCCCAATTTTTAACATTTTAGTTTTTATTTTGGACTCATCATTCAGTTAACATCCTATAGGAATTAGCGGATCAGAAAATTTGTCTCCTTGTGACAAATTCCATTTTCTATTCGAGGCTAGTCGACGTTCCAATGCAACTTGTTTGCAACTTTTCCAAAAAGATATTGAAGCTTATCTCGGTGAATCTACTGCTTTGTCAATAATTTCTCGTTGCTTGAATGATCAAGGGGGTATTCCATCCAGTTTGTGTGATTTGAAGGTTTGATACTTTCTATTAGATTTTTTTTGATTGATATTGTTTGTAGACATGGATAATGATGATGCCTTTTCATGTTCAGTTTCAGGAACTTGTGAGACGATTCTGCGCATGGAGGGATATAATGGTGAGTGGAAACATATCAATATACTCGTTGTATTCTGACTGAACTCATCCCTGCTTTATGTATTATTTGTGGAATTGTTGAATTTCACTTCTTGTTGGGGATGCTATCAACACATAGAAATTTAGTATTCGTTCCAGGAAATGCCCTCAAGGACACTATCCCTGGATGAGAAGTAAAGAGATTCTTCCGATATTGCTGCATTGAGATTTCGTAGAGGATAGCGATATATCTTATGGCTTGGTCCCAATACCTGTTGTTAACTTCAGTTGAGGGGTAGGGATGAACATTCATATCATTACTACTGCTCATGTCGCCTAGTTACAGGTTGAGCTTTATAATAATCATCTAGAGCACTTGTTGCTGTTGGGCTCTAGAGGCCTCCATTTAGATGCCTTATGTATTGGACTATTAATCTTTATTATTGAGAATAAGTTACAGCCATACAATTGCAACCATCAGAATTCCTATCGCTGGGTTGAACGGATGGCATCTGCAAAGATGTGATGCATTAGCTTCAATTCTCAAATTCTGTTGATAGTCTTGATATTTGGGTTTGGCATATGTTCAAGGAAGGGTGAGGGGAATTGAGAAGGGATGGATTGAAGTACTTCCTCTAGTAGGAAACAGATGTTATTTACTCTTATGTTGTTTGGAACTAGTAATGGGGGGGTGTGGAAATAGGGTGAGATAATTGGATGAAAGAGTATAAAACGATTTTTTTTTTTTATTAATAACATGTCATATGTAATTGGATTCTATACATACAGCCATTGATCATAAGGAGTTGCAGAAAATAATTTATGCAACCGACCCCTGGACCCCTAATTTATTAAGTAAGGCCTTTTTTTTTTTTTTTTTTAATTATCTTTTGATAAAACGTTTAGATTCAGTTTAATTTAGCCTCGCCACCCTTTTTATCTTGAAACTCCTCTTATCAGAGGAAGTAAGAAAAAGTGGAGAGTACTAAATTGTAGGGACTCTATCTGCGTTTCTTCATGACTGGTCCCAATTCTTGTTTGTCATCGATGTCCTTGATAACATGTTGCAGTTCTTAACTGAACTTTGACTTTTGATGACTAACTTGGTTCCATAACAAATCATTTCAGGCTCGTATCCATGATGAGAGCTTGAGATTTGTTTTATCTGAGCGTGCCATCATTGCACTTGCAGCTAAAAGACCAACAACTGAATTGGATATATGTAGCACTATATCCGAAGCTGATCCAGATGTTGAATTGATGACTCTCTTTCCTCTCCAATCTCCGTCCTCTGTTGTTAGTTGTCATCTCGAAGACCTTCATTACCTTTTCCAAGCTGAAATAGGTGCAGTTGATGATGTGTTACAAATGTTTATCCAGCAGCACCTAGGTCCAGATGGTAGCTGTCCTCTTTCTGCATATAATTATGCTTTGTTGACCCAAACTGGCCTGAAACAAACTATAAGAGCCACCTCCAATCAAAACGGATTTAAAGCTGCAAAACAGTTGGCGAAGAAGGCTTCTAGAGAACTCTTCGTTCAAAAATTTTCCTGCAAATCTCCGGTCTATCACAACTTCAAAATCTATGCAAATGATGGACGTTTATTGTGTCACTGTGATCGCAAAAAACTTGAATGGTCAGATGACTTCTTTTTCTTCTTTCTTTCTTGTTCTTCTAATTTATGCAACCGACCCCTTGACCCCTAAATTTTTTAATAAAGCCTTTTTTTTTTTTTTTTTTTAATTATCTTTTGATAAAACGTTTAGATTCAGTTTAATTTAGCCTCGCCACCCTTTTTATCTTGAAACTCCTCTTATCAGAGGAAGTAAGAAAAAGTGGAGAGTACTAAATTGTAGGGACTCTATCTGCGTTTCTTCATGACTGGTCCCAATTCTTGTTTGTCATCGATGTCCTTGATAACATGTTGCAGTTCTTAACTGAACTTTGACTTTTGATGACTAACTTGGTTCCATAACAAATCATTTCAGGCTCGTATCCATGATGAGAGCTTGAGATTTGTTTTATCTGAGCGTGCCATCATTGCACTTGCAGCTAAAAGACCAACAACTGAATTGGATATATGTAGCACTATATCCGAAGCTGATCCAGATGTTGAATTGATGACTCTCTTTCCTCTCCAATCTCCGTCCTCTGTTGTTAGTTGTCATCTCGAAGACCTTCATTACCTTTTCCAAGCTGAAATAGGTGCAGTTGATGATGTGTTACAAATGTTTATCCAGCAGCACCTAGGTCCAGATGGTAGCTGTCCTCTTTCTGCATATAATTATGCTTTGTTGACCCAAACTGGCCTGAAACAAACTATAAGAGCCACCTCCAATCAAAACGGATTTAAAGCTGCAAAACAGTTGGCGAAGAAGGCTTCTAGAGAACTCTTCGTTCAAAAATTTTCCTGCAAATCTCCGGTCTATCACAACTTCAAAATCTATGCAAATGATGGACGTTTATTGTGTCACTGTGATCGCAAAAAACTTGAATGGTCAGATGACTTCTTTTTCTTCTTTCTTTCTTGTTCTTCGCAATATACTTGATTTTTACATTATGCAAGTGGATTTATATGAGCGCTTTGCTACAGGTATCTCAATCGGAATCTGGCAAAACTTGTTGAAGATGATCCTCCTGCTATCATGCTCTGCTTCGAACCCAAAGGTCGTCCAGAAGATGAGGACAATGACTTTTACATTCAAAGTAAGAAAAATATATGTGTGAGCTGTGGTGAAGGGAATCACTACTTGCGGTACAGGATTATACCCTCATGCTACAGAATGCATTTTCCTGAGCACTTAAAAAGCCATCGTTCCCATGATATTGTCCTCCTTTGCGTTGACTGTCACGAAATTGCTCATGCTGCTGCTGAAAAGTATAAGAAGCAAATAGCTGCTGAATTTGACATACCACTTTTTATTCGTAAAGTAGTTGACTTGAATCAGGTGCACAATGCTTCAGCCTCTACGCCGACGATTATTTCTGAGGAGGCAGGTGTATCTCCTTTACAGTTGCGTACAGCGGCTATGGCTCTGCTACGCCATGGAACAAGAATGCCATGCAAACGCCGTGAAGAATTGATGCAGGTTGTGATGGATAAATTTTCTATTATTTTAAAATATTTTAATTCTGGATATCTTATCTGTATAATTAGTCATGTTACCACTTTTAATGAATAGGTAGATATAAGGTTTGGAGCATGATTCTGAACCAATTACCAAGTATATGGGCTGTAATACATCATCTTTCAAGAGAAAAAAGGTCTTCTATTATCACCATTACAATCATCATCTTTATTATATTATTTTGAATGACTCCATCATTAATTATTGTTAACATCATATTTTTCTCAATATCTTGTTTTATATTAATAGCTGATCCGTGCATTTGCCTGCTGTAAATGTGATATTGTTTGGCAAAGAATGTAATTATGATGTTTGATTTTCATCTTGATGATGAAGTGGGCTCAATAGAGGCAGAAGGTGTGCAGCATGTAGAATACCTCCAATTGGTGATTGGCTGGTTGGGACGATGGTTCACTAAATCGTTGTTTTTTATCTTGAAAACCATTACAATGTTTGTCATGTATAAAGCAGGGAACCTTTATAAACATTTCAAAAATCTCGTATCCGCTTCTCACATACTATTTCCTTCAAAGTCTGTGCCATAATAATGTTCTCTTCATATTGAAGTACGCATTATATTCAGCAATTTTTTGAATCCGTGGCTGCTTTTGTTTGTGTAGGTTGTCATGAAGTACTATGGAGGGAGAGAAATATCAGATGAAGATCTTGAAAGAGCACTGCTAGTTGGAATGAGTCCACACGAGAGAAGAAAATTTGAGAAAAAGAGAGGTTTGGCATTTAAAAATTCTTTAAAATCTATGAATCTGAATGGCGAGAGAGAAAATAATATATGTGGCAAAGCTACTACCTCCATTCAGAATGACTTGAATGGTACGGCTGCTGGTCATTTATACGTCAATGCAGGAGAGACGGATCAGAAAGAGGGTTATCTTGACATTTTGATGGGAGATGATACGGGTGTAAACACACGGCCTTTGTTTTCTAATGGTAGAGTCAATAGTGCAGTATCTGCTGATGAGGGAAATGATATTGCAGATATAAAGGAATTCCCAGATATCAAAACCAGTTCTACTTCTAATCATGATGATATTTGTGAAAGTGAATCCCCATCAAATGAGACTACTAATCCCCTTGATGATAGAGACATTTCGTTAAACCGTGAATCAAAATTGTCATTATTGGGACATGGACCTCACGGGAAACAGGTAGTCGAGCATCTGCTCAAAGAGTATGGAGAAGAAGGAATTTGTCAATTTTGCCAGAGATGGAGACAAGTTTTTGTTGAAGCCCTTCATCCTCGTTTCTTACCTGGTGGCTGGGATGTAAATCACAGGTACACGTGCCTTTTCTATAATTTTTTTTTTTTCATCTGTACATGTATGCATTAATTGCAAATATATTGTCATTCCTTTTATAACTACTTCTGTTGATTGATGTTCTGGTCTCATCTCTTTATATTTTTAGGTCCGAAGCATCTCTAATAGGTTCTTTAAAGGGTAATTAGCACAAAAGGTCCATACCTTTCAAGGTTATTGTGTTAAATGTCCCTACCTTTCATTTTTTTTTTGTATTTTCGCCGTTATTTCAACATTTCATTTCAGAAAACGTCATTTTCATCATTTTTGATGTAAAATGACTAAAATACCCTCAAATTTAAATAAAACAAAAATAAAAAATAAATAAAGAATAAATTACAATCTTACTCTTAAATGTTTTAGAAAGTGCAAGTGAGTCCAAATAATTATTAAAAGGCTTTATAGTACAAAACGTCCATACGTTTCAAATTGGTGAAAATGACTTTTTTCGCAATGAAAGTGAAACGTGAAAATAGGAATGAAAACGCAAAAAAATTGAAACGTAGGGACGTTTTGTGCTACTAGGCCTTATTAAAATATTAAAAATAACAAAAAAAAACTCTCTATTCTCTTCTCCAAATGAGACTGCCACGTTAGAGGTGAAAAAACTCCGACCAACCATCGCTCAAACCGCTAAACCTCCATATTGTCGAACCATCCATTGATATTTTAAGACCACAAAGAGAGGCGCCCTAGTGAGTATAGTCAATTGGTATGTTAGAAATGACATGGGTCTCTCGAGAATAGGTGATGCCGTCAGCATTTGCTTTGGCGAGTTGGGTATTTTAGCTTGCAATTTCGAGCAAATCTATTGGCATGAAGGTTTCAAAGTTGGATGTTGGGTGGTATGTGTAGAGGGAAGTGAGAGCTTTTCGGTGGTATGGTGGTCTAGTAGTTTGGGTGGTGGTTTGCTGGAGTTTTTTGGCGTCTATGGTAGCTAACCGATTTGGAGAAGAAGAGAAGAGAGAGAGTTTTTTTTTTTTTGATTTTTTTAATATTTTAATAAGGTTTAATAGCAAAAAAATTCACGTTTGACACTTCTTGCGGAAAACGTCTCTACGTTTCAATTTGTTTGCATTTTCAACCCTATTTTCACGTTTAATTACAAAAAACGTCATTTTTACCAATTTGAAATGTAGGGGCGTTTTGCACACTATAGGTCAAGCATAGGGACGTTTTGTTTTATTAGGCCTTTTAATAATTATTTGGATTCACTTACACTTTTTAAAACATTTAGGAGTAATATTGTAATTTATTCTTTATTTTTCTTGATTTTTTGTTTTATTTAAATGGGAGGGTATGCAAAAAAATTGAAACGTAGGGACGTTTTCTGCAAGAAGTGTTAAACGTAGGGACGTTTTGTGCTACTAGGCCTTATTAAAATATTAAAAATAACAAAAAAAAACTCTCTATTCTCTTCTCCAAATGAGACTGCCACGTTAGAGGTGAAAAAACTCCGACCAACCATCGCTCAAACCGCTAAACCTCCGTATTGTCGAACCATCCATTGATATTTTAAGACCACAAAGAGAGGCGCCCTAGTGAGTATAGTCAATTGGTATGTTAGAAATGACATGGGTCTCTCGAGAATAGGTGATGCCGTCAGCATTTGCTTTGGCGAGTTGGGTATTTTAGCTTGCAATTTCGAGCAAATCTATTGGCATGAAGGTTTCAAAGTTGGATGTTGGGTGGTATGTGTAGAGGGAAGTGAGAGCTTTTCGGTGGTATGGTGGTCTAGTAGTTTGGGTGGTGGTTTGCTGGAGTTTTTTGGCGTCTATGGTAGCTAACCGATTTGGAGAAGAAGAGAAGAGAGAGAGTTTTTTTTTTTTTGATTTTTTTAATATTTTAATAAGGTTTAATAGCAAAAAAATTCACGTTTGACACTTCTTGCGGAAAACGTCTCTACGTTTCAATTTGTTTGCATTTTCAACCCTATTTTCACGTTTAATTACAAAAAACGTCATTTTTACCAATTTGAAATGTAGGGGCGTTTTGCACACTATAGGTCAAGCATAGGGACGTTTTGTTTTATTAGGCCTTTTAATAATTATTTGGATTCACTTACACTTTTTAAAACATTTAGGAGTAATATTGTAATTTATTCTTTATTTTTCTTGATTTTTTGTTTTATTTAAATGGGAGGGTATTTTGGTCATTTTACATTAAAAAATGGTGAATTTGACGTTTTCTACAATGAAATGTGAAATAAGAGAAAATGTCAAAAAATGAAAAGTAGGGACGTTTTACACAATAAAATTGAAAGATAGGGACATTTTGTGCTAATCACCCGTTCTTTAAACATAAGATGCTTTCCATTTTAAAGAGTCAACCTTTTAAATTATACTCCAAGATATTTTTTAAATTAACATTTTATAATAAAGAGAGGTTGGCTAACCAAACCCACTCTTTATGATTAAATACATTCAAAGTATTTCAATTTCAATGTAGAAAAATAATATAATAATTTGGAGGGCAGCTAGTGAAAATAGAAGATAGGAAAAACAATAAATATTTTTTTGAGAGTAATAAAATTAAGTGTTAAATATTAAGAGTATGTTGGAGTACTTAAAAATTTTTACTCTCTAAATTTATGGGTGCTCTCTAAATTGCAAAATACCCTTTTTTAAAATAGAGTCTCTTGTAGATTTTCTAAGGTAGGTAAAAGTCACTTGTAAACGATATTTTGCTCTCTTTATTAGTGCAACACTAGGATTTATGGTGCTTATGATTCCCATATCTTTCACCCATGATTGTACTGCGGGAATTGAACTGAATATTTTTAGGGTATGGAGGTTTATTTCTTGCGTCTCATAACCCCTGGCCCCTTTAGTTTTCTGTGTTTTTTTCCCTTGCTCTAAATTTATGGGTGCTCTCTAAATTGCAAAATACCCTTTTTTAAAATAGAGTCTCTTGTAGATTTTCTAAGGTAGGTAAAAGTCACTTGTAAACGATATTTTGCTCTCTTTATTAGTGCAACACTAGGATTTATGGTGCTTATGATTCCCATATCTTTCACCCATGATTGTACTGCGGGAATTGAACTGAATATTTTTAGGGTATGGAGGTTTATTTCTTGCGTCTCATAACCCCTGGCCCCTTTAGTTTTCTGTGTTTTTTTCCCTTGTTTATGGCTAATTTTTGAAAACCAGTCACATTCTTATTGTGTCCCTTTTTGGTGGGATTATAATTAGATTTTGATAAAAATTGGTCAAAATGTATGGTTAGAAAGTTGTAGGTTCCATGAAATATATGGGTAAAATTAATTGTTGACTTTGGCTTAATCATACCAAACAGGGGTTAAGTAGAAGGATGTTAGGCAATTGGTAAATAGTTCCCAAACGAATTATTTCAGATGAAGAAGCTTCTTTGGAAGTTTTAATGAGGGCAGCATGGAAAACTAAGGGCCTGTTTGGCATGTTTTTGAAAAGCCAAAAGTTGCTTTTTGATCACCTTGGATAATTTCTAAAAGTTCTTTGTTTGATTAGATTTAGAGAAAGTTAGCTCAAGATGATTTTCTTTAGGAGCTCTCAAACAGGCCCTAAAGATGATAATCGGGGGGCTGGGGGTATCTTTAGGAAAAATCGACATTGTGTGTGAACTTCTGAATAATTGTAGACCAAATGATGATGCAATATGATTTCTATGGTTGAATCTCAAACTGCATTAAGGTCAAGAAGCTATGCTATTTTAGTTTCTATTATTCATAATAATCCAAGATAGGCAAGTTTTTAAAAGAAATTGTCAAGTACGTGTTTGGTAACGGATTCATTGTTCCTTTACGCAAAGGTCCTGATGTTAGACATTTTTTTTGCCAGTGGCAAACGAGATTTTGGGGAATTCAGCGTGTACAAGCCTGGAAAGAACATTCGTGCCATCGCCATTTGATGTTGGACGCTATTTTGCTTGTGATAAACGAGATTTTGAGAAATTCAGCTCCTAGAAATCTGTGTCCTGTCAAGGATTAGAGAACACAATGACAGTACTGCAAAGTGAGATGAATGCACTTTAGCCGCTTTATTTCGTTTTTCATTTTATTCTCCATTCGTTGACTGCGGCTTTTTTTTTTTTTTTTTGTTAGTTTCGGGAAGCAGTTGATGCTGAAGAGATTAGTTTGTTGTATGTACCATATGCGTATTCATTCATTAGTTCTATTGAGGAAGATATTTTCATTGCTTAAGGGAGATTTAATGACATGCTTTTAGAAAAGAATTTGAGCCGAAATTGAGCAATATATGTACAGGGTTATGAGCTGTCCCAAACATGCACGTAATTGCAGTCAATCTTTTTCCTGAATTGGGGAAAAAAAGATTTTATTACCTCATCATATATGATGAGTGGACTGTCTAAAGAAATTGAAGTTTAAAGATGAAAATTGTGGGCCGATGATAGGACTCTTTTTTATGTCTATTCTCTAGTGCAAGCTATTGAACTTTGCCTGGTCATTGTAAAATTGAAGATTCTGAATTTTGTGGAGTCTTATATTTCATCTTAAAATTTCAGATTCTGCAATGTGAAAAAATCACGCGCTCCTGTAAATCTGGGACTTTAAGGAAGCAGTGAGAAAGTCAGTTACCTGCACAGTTTGATAGGAAAGCAGGATCTGGATTGGGACCAACTAAAAATTTGACGACTCACTGTTGTTTATAGAGACCTACATTGCTTTTGTCCGCTCCCAATTAATAGTTTTTATACGCTGCACCTCAACTGATTGGCGTTGATTAATGGCCTTTATCTGTTATACTTACCGAGCTGCTGATCCTTTAGTCAGAAACTTCTACGGGGAAACTCATGGTGTTCATGAAGAAGTTCAACCTATTAGTTTAGATGTTGGATGCCTATCTAAAAGTTTAAACATTAATAATGTTGTTTTACTATTGGTATATTGATATGAAAACTAGGATTGGTTTTGCTGTCATGATGAAAAATATATTCTTGAGACACTTTCTGCTAACTGCATTGTGTTCAATTTTGCAGTTCCTGATTTTCGAGGAGACCACAGCTGTGTTGAGAAAGTTGCAAAATCTAGGTTAGATGCTTTTGCTCACAACATTGAAACTGTTGAGGAGCTTCATGTCGAAGATTCCTGAGAAGAAAATTAAGGAGATCGATAGGGTGGTTTCACACACTACGTAGTTAGTGGTTTTTGTTTTGTTTTTTTGTTTTTTTTTTTTTTTTTGTTTTTTTTGTTTTTTTGGGAAAATGGATTGGATTTTTACATAATTTGGAATTTTGGATCTGGATTTTGTGCGAATATTGTTACATTTTAGAGTTCAATTAATAATGATTATTGGAATTATTTGATATAGATATTTTCTATTATGTTTTGTGGTCGATATTGAAAAAA
>NW_019236277.1:45021-58564 GCF_002742605.1 Olea europaea var. sylvestris
GGGGGGGGGGGGGGGGGGGGGGGGGAATATAAAACATTACAAACATCAACACGATGATTCCTAAAAAGAAAGTCGCAAACTTAGCAGGCTGATAGAGTCTTCCTAATAAATAATCTATTAATAAATGCAACGAAGGCAATATATTTGCTGATTGACATAATTTATACAATGGATCAAATACCACAAGTCACACAAAGATGGAAACTGGAATATGAGAGAGTCGATACCTGCTGTAACATCATATTTGGGGGTCTCCAGCTGTTGTAATTAATGCACTTAATTCAGTCAAATTGAATTTTAGTTTTCGGTGGTGTTGAATCAAATATGTTTTCAAATTTTAGAAGAAGAATTCCGTGGAGACCACCAGGTACACAGCATTAATATTCAAGCTCTTCGTAGAGATTTTCTGAATTTAAAAATGAAAGAATCTGAAAATGTCAAAGAATTTCATATTTGGAAATTGTTAATCGATTGAGGACCTATGGCAAATCTATGACGAAACAACATATTATTGAAAATGTTTGGAACAGTACTTTGCAGGAAAAGTTTTGAGTATAATTTTGGAGCCATGTAAGAGAACAAAGATTTTACCAAATTATCCATTCGTGAACTAATGGAATCTCTACAAGCTCACAAAAAAAGAGGACAAAAGCATATGGGAGAGCCAAATGCAAGTGTGCTGAACAAAAGGTGAATTTAACGTCGCAACGGTTTTCACAGGCCCAACCTTCAACAAGGATATGAAATCAGACTGTGGAAGAAGTCAAGATGATGACAAAGCTAAGGAAATTGAGGTGGTAAAAACTATTCATATTGCAAAATTTGCAAGAAATCAAATCATACTATTTCGGATTATTAGTCGGATTATTGGCATCATGGAAATCCTCATTGTTATAATTGCAAAGTATTTGGCCATATTACAAGAAGTTGGAAATCCAAATAATTAAACCAAGCAAATTTCATTGAAGAAAATGCTGAAGATGGAAATTTGTTTTATACCAGTAAATAATTTGCTCATGAAAATAACATCTTGAATCTCTATATAGGCTATAGTCATCACATGTCATGAAAATGAAAAATTCATTCCCAGCATTGATCCTTCAGTTACCATGAAGGCGCCATGGGAAATGGTGCAGTTGTAATGGCTAAAGGGAAAGGCACAACTGGCATAAACACAAAAAGAGGATTAAAAGATGTTCGCAGATTTGGAGCATAATCTTTTGAATGTCGGACAACCTCTTGAGAAAGGTTATCACCTTGTTTTTGCAAATAACTGTTGTCAAATTTTTTATACAAATAACCCTGCTCAAATGGTTGCTGATGTCAAAATGGATAAAAATAAAAAATTTCCCTTTGGAGCTATCTTGTAATGCTTTCAGGTCTCAAGTTAACGACGAATCGAAGCAAGAAGTTTGAAGAAGGCAATGAACAAAGAAAATGAAGATGATATAGGAAACAACACACAATAGTTAGGAAGCAAAACCACAACAATTGAAAATGTCAAAATGAATTGGTGCTACGAGACCAAGCTCAACTAACATAGAAGTATGCTGAAAAATGAAGCAAGACATGTCTCGAAGAGTTCCACTGCACAAAGGCCAATGACTAGAACTCAATCAGTGTGGACAAGAAGACTTAAACATTCCCGAGAAAAGCAAATGATAGGCACTACACGGTTGTGACTACAAATCAACAATTTACATGGATAAAAATTCATTTACTTGTGATAGTACAAAAAACATTTCAATCAAATGTCACTTTATTCAAGAAGCAATTGAAGAAGGAGAACACTCGCCATTAACGTGCATGTCCTCTTATGTGGACACTTCCCAAAAAAAGATTCTTCTATCTCCTGGAAATGATAGGCGTTTCCAAGCATTGAGGGGGATTGTTGGAATTAATGCACTTAATTAAGTCAAAATCAAATTTTATATTTTTGCGCTGAGTCAAATATTTTTGGAATTGTGTTGAGGTTTAATGTGAATTTTGTTTTTCCAACAACTCTTTTAACGTCTTGGAGTTAGATCTAGATTTTTGAGTTGTCAAATTGATGTTTATATTTTCCAGCGTACTCAAGTCTAGTATATAAAGGGCTAAAATGTACACATATTCACGAGGACAATGAATTAAATATTTTGAAATTAAATATCTTGTTCTGAGCTCTGTTGAAGCAACACAAAGTTTCCTTACCACTTTTGGGAAAGGTTGAATTGCTTCCGCGTAGCTCGAAACGAGATTTCTAATTGTAAAATATATAATTCATTTTCCTTATGGAATATGTATACATTAAACCTTTTTTATACTAGACTTGAGAATACAGGAAAATACGACCATTAATTGACAACTCACTAATCTAGAATTTGACTCCAGAATGATGTAAAGGACTTACTGGAACAACACAACGCTGTTAAAACTTAACATGATTATGAAACATAGTTGACGCAAAACACATAAATGAAACCTAATTGGCTTTTCCAGGGACCGTCAGGTAAGTGCAAGTCAGAGTTGATTCCAAAACACATTTCAGAGTGCACTACAGTAGCCATGAATATGATGTTGGAAAACTGAAGCATTTTTTACATTTCCTTATTTCTTACTGAAGTGATATTTTACTAAATTATAGAAGTATTTGGTATGAGGGATGTGTTTTCCAGTGTTCCAACATCTTAAATTAGACAACAATTTCTGCATTGTGAACTTTCGATATAAGATATGAAGAATAAACACAACGTTTAATCATGGCAAAACCTTTACTAAATCAGGCATAACAAAATATTTTATATATCTAGAATATGGTGACGTAGGAGATGAAATATCTGAATTAATCATGTCTGTGGTCCAGATAGGCCCTGTACTGGTTTTATGCAATTTTAAGACTGATAATTACACATGGATGCATATTCCTAAAACTCAATAGAGCCCATGTTGGCTACATGATTATATAGTCTAAAGCAGTCTTGGAAAAATAGTATAATTAGCGAGAAAAAGCACTCACTTGGAAGTTCCAGTATTTGAGTCATCTACTACCCTTAGCAGTTGATTTCTTTGTGGTCGACTTTCAATCTAAAATTTAATAACCGGGTTATAGGAGTAAATGATAATCTGCTGAAAATGATTAGAGCTTTGCAATACCTTTGTCAAATTAATATCCCTCAATGCAAAAACAGCCAAAGCCTTAAATAACATTCCAGGGCCTTCGTCCAAAGTAAACACAATACTTGTCTACATCAAGAAACAATATTTAGCATACTAATACGAGGAAAAACACAAGATAGAAATTAAAAAGATAACAGCTTTTCTACCTTAAAAGGCTTATCAGTCCTTGGTATTATAGGATCTCTTGCAAGAACTAAAAAACGAGTGATGTTTCCACAATCATCCTGTAACACCCAGGTCATTCAAGCAATATTATATCAAATTAAATGGAAGATAAAATCTTTTAGCTTGAAAACTAAGGGAAGTGAAATTGTGCACACAAAAATTCTAACAGGAAAATGAAACATAATCTGCCTCTAAAATCACCTATATGTATTTGGCCATTGTCTTTTCACCAGTGTATACCATTTTTCCTTTTCTAATCTGCGTATTTTCCATTCTATGGTATATCAAGACATAGGTTAACCAGATTTATTATCCTGCAAAGACTCGAAAATGTCTGCCCACTAGGTAGAGGTGCATAAACAGTAGTAGGGGTGGGCTTTGATCGTTTCCTTTTGTCTTCCAATTTTGCTTCAGCATGCTGAAATTTCAGCCTGGAAATAATAGGAACTGAACTCCAAGCATTTAAATTTTGATATTTCCAATTTGATCTAATAAACATTTGGTGCCCAGTGTTCAGTTTGGACTGAAATTCATTCTAATGAAAATTAGAGCCCAAATTCAAATAGGTTTA
The DNA here is from genome assembly GCF_002742605.1 of Olea europaea var. sylvestris. Taxonomy (NCBI): domain Eukaryota; kingdom Viridiplantae; phylum Streptophyta; class Magnoliopsida; order Lamiales; family Oleaceae; genus Olea; species Olea europaea. The sequence continues at coordinate 48,914 of NW_019236277.1, forward strand.
GCTTAAAGCCTTAAATACTTCTTCCTCACAATTATAGGATGAAAGCATAAACCTAGATAGTATAAGTTGAACCTTGGTCCAAAAACATAGTAATTTAATCTGAATTTACGGTAGATAACTCTATATAAGAATCATTAAAGTTAATGCTAGTTAGTCTTTTTGTGGGTTTAGTTTCCAATGCTAGAAATCTAGCATGAATTATTATATCTTAAGTTTTTGGTAGTTGCATATTTACAAGACTAGAAACCAAATGAAACAAAAATATGTTCTCAATAGAGAGGAACTTTATGTATAAACAAGTTAATCACTCCTCATATTAACAGCAAACAAGCAATAACATGAGGTAGTGTCTTAACCTGGGAGAACCTAACACTTAAGTAGTATGTTCTCCTATTCATCTTTACACCCGAAATCTAAGCTCTCTCAATTAAGACTCCTAGAGATTTCATTTAATGTCCATTTTTAACTAAGGGGCTCATAGTGATGCAGGACGAATTAAAAAATAAAAAGAAGAAGCAAGAAAGAGGGGAGAACCGGAGAGAATGGGGGGAGAAACCGGAGAAGAAACAGAAATTCATGGGGGAGAGGGGGAGAGAGGGAAGAAGAAGCCATAGGTAACAAACCACCAAAATATTCTTCAATTTATCAAAACTAATGAAATTACATCGCAATTAGGTTTAAATAGTAAAGACTAAAACGCTAAGTAGAATGGACTTGGGCCAACACAAACCCAATTACATAAATAAAATCTAAAACATAAATAAAGTCCAATTAAAAATAAATAAAAAGTAGATGTCCTCATCAACTCTCCCGTGGTGGGAGAAAAACTCGACCCCGTCGAGTTGATAGATAGTATAGGCTGCAGTCAATCTGATAATCCAAATGCGTCAAGTCAAGCCATGGGGGACGATCTTTCTGACGAACCAAGTAACGAAATTTCATGATTGATAGTACTGAAAACTGTAGCTTATTCCCAAGAATATGATCTGACCAAGGGAGGCGATCTTTCCTTCTAACCAAGTACTGATACTAGACTCCAAATAACCAATACTCATGCACCTCATCTTCAAAATTTTCACATGATTGTATATAATGAGGAGCATAAGAAGCACGTCGATCTACCCAACAAACAAGGAAGTACTGAATCTTGCCATCATTGGTCAATACAACACGTTCATCTAAAATAACATCAATTTTATATTTGTGTGTTGTGATAGATGGCATTGAAGTAGAAATATCAACATAGTCAAGTTGGGGGTCCATAAAGCTAAGTAGGAATAGATCATCAAAGGAAGTAACACGGTGTTTGTAAGTAATGAAGTCCTCAATATTTAAAGTAGAGTGGTAGCCAAAATGTGATGAAAGAGCAATGACATGGGCATTTGAACCAACATGCTTTAAAATTTTTAAAGGACCAGCACTACAAGCTTGCAATATAACATAATTCCCAATATTAAATTCAAAATATCGTTTATGCGAATCAGCTTGAAGTTTATATAATGCATTACTTGCTTCAAATTGTTTATTGATCTCAATATGCAAGTTATGAAAATGTGATACAACTACCTCAACTGACATAAACACACTAGCATGTGGGTACATGGGAATAAGGTCAAACGGTTTCCTAGGTTCACAACCATGAATAACTTCAAAGGAATTTAGACGTAAAGACCAATTCACAGGATTGTTATATGTAATTTGAACAGTTGGAGAAATCAAGTCCCAATTCCCAAGATTTTTCTGGATTAGAGACTTGAATAAATTGCTAAGAATTTGGTTAACGACTTCATTTTGACTATTGGGGTTGGTCTGCAGTGGAGAATTTCGATTTAGTGCTAACCATAGGCAACTGGGTTCTATAAAAGTGACTAGGGAAATCATGGGATACAGAATCTGGAGTCCTAAGAAGAGCTTGGATGCCACCTGATGTGTCCTCACTATCATCATCAAAATCTTCAAGTTTAGGGTCATATGCTATATCTTCTAACGATTCTTCTATTGCATTCTTTCGTTCTTCTATGACTAAAGCTCGGTTAGGACATTTGGAAGAAATGTGGCCAAAATCCTTACAGTTGATGCATAACAAGCGAGAAGTCTTTGGAGTTTCAAAAAATTACACCCTTATTTTCCAAAATTGGAGGAACATTAGACGAGGGAGGTCCCAGAAGAGATTTAATAGGAGGAAGTGGAACCAATGAAACCGAAGAATGATTGTCATTACGCTTTCTACTTGAAGAAGACGACCTTGGGCTATCACGAACTTTACACTTGTTTTTCCAAAGGGAAGGAACACTAGACTGGGAAGGCTCTATGATAGACTTATGATGAGATGACGCTAATGAGATAGGTGAACGATGGTGATCACGCTTTTCATATGCAGTACTAATAAGTAACTCGTAGCTCCGAGCTGAAGAGTAAGCTTGATCAAGAGTAGTGATACCTCGAAAGAAAAGCTCACACCTAAGTTCATCTCGTAGACCTTATATAAACCTACTTAAAGTCAGGGCCTCATCCTCAACGACATGACATTTCACTCGAAATTCCTCAAATTGAGCAATGTACTCAGTTACTAGCCGATTCTCTTGTGTAAGGGTGTTCCATTGGGTAAAAATTTCATGATCTAAGCAACTATCGAAAGTAGGAATATCTAAGTCAACGTCTCTAAAGAAACGCTCCTCACAACGAGGAAGAAGAAGAGAAAGAGGAAGAGAATGAGTACCATGATGACCATGGCCTTGTTTTCACTCATGAACCTGATCCCTATTCCTACGATCGCGTCGAAAATATTCTTGATCACTTTGTCCACGATAATATTGTCTATTATGAGATGCTTCAGAATTAGTGTCAGTCAAACGAGGGGTTCGCTTAAAATTGCTCAACTTAGCAGCTAGGGTCTTTCTCTCCTCATGAATAGCAGTTATATTTGATTGGACAGTTGATAGGCTAGTGGCAAGTTGCGCTAATTGTCTAGTGAGTGCATCGAATTGGGATGGATCCATGGTCAATGTATTGGAAATAGAGACGACAAGACGACTACTACGCACCTACATGCAATGTAATACCAGTTAAATGATGTGCTATGATGAGATCAGTGAACAATATGTGCAAGCAATAGAAAATAACTTGTACCAATTTTTTTTTTATTTAATTTTAAATATTGGGTTTAATTAAATCCAAAACAAGCTAATACTGCTGGTACATGTAAAATGGCAAAGCAAGGGTCAACACACTAGTCAAATTCTCCAATCAATTTAAGTGGGGAACAATGGAAGTCAATTCGGTCACTGGTGTCAATTCGATTAATGGTTTCGATCAAGTGGGGTTTAAGGCTAAAATTATCACGATAACAGCAGCACAAGATTTTAATTAATGCAATTTTAAAAATGAAGCAGTAGTATAAACCAATACTAAATAGAGATCAAAGACTCCCTGTTGTTTAGTTTTGATTATTTGTATGCCAATTGATCTGAATTGCCAACTTATGAGCCCCAACTATGCTTCTGTTCTTCCCTTCGTGTCCAATGGTTTTAGCCCCTGTTGACTGTAACTTGTATTGGCTCTAGTGTAGACGTAAAACTGTGTGTAGTGACTGTGGCTTTTAGATTGCTAAGATGGACGAGGAAATATATGAGTGTGGTAATTGTGGTGGAAGTGTATAATCTTGGGTTGGTGGTGATGGCCTATGGCGATGAAGTGATAGTGCTCTGGATGCTTAGGTATAATAGATAATGAAGTGGTGGCGTGATGGTGATTAGAGGTGGCAGCGGCAAGAGAGTGGTTGTGAGAGAGGAATCGAGTGAAACTGTGGGGTATTTGATGATAATGGATTGGTTATAATCGGGCTTGGTTGGATATTTGGGACTGGGCCAGATGGGAAGGGGTTTGGATCCTGTTATAGAGATGGGCCAGCTGGGGTTAGTGTTTGGGGGGTGGGCCTGGGTCGTAGAGAATAGGCTGGGTTAGTTGGGCTAAATGGGCTTGAATGCTAGGGTTTGGGATTTGTGGAACAACACTGCAATTTTTTTTTTATTTATGAGCAGCAGTAGCACGAAAAAAAAGATGAGATTTTTTTTTTGGCGTGAACAGTACCTCGTGAACAGTAATTTTTTTAATTTTTTTTAAGAAACTGACCAAAATATTAAACTGAAATTCTGGGTGAACAATACCCGCGATGAACGGTAACTTTTTTTCTTTTTTTTTTTTTTTTTTTTGGGAACTATGAAGAAGCTAGAAAAATAATAATTTAGCTGCTCATACTAAAAGTTTATTTGTTTATACTATTCCACAAGTTCTTAGGAAAGAAATAGGAAGAGATTTTTGGATTGGAGATGAGAGATTACCCAAATTTAGGCTCTGACACCAAATTTGATGCAGGACGAATTAAAAAATAAAAAAAAGAAGCAAGAAAGAGGGGAGAACCGGAGAGAATGGGAGGAGAAAACGGAGAAGAAACAGAAATTCATGGGGGAGAGGGGGAGAGAGAGGAAGGAGAAGCCATAGGCAACAAACCACCAAAATATTCTTCAATTCATCAAAACTAATGAAATTATATCGCAATTAGGTTTAAATAGTAAAGATTAAAACCCTAAGTAGAATGGACTTGAGCCAACACAAACCCAATTACATCAATAAAATCTAAAACATAAATAAAATCCAACAAAAATAAATAAAAAGTAGATGTCCTCATCACATAGAGCTCTTAGTTAGAACTTATAGAGCTCTCAATTGCGATTATTATGGTAATTGCATGTTCAGGAGCTGGGGGCCAAAAAATTGATTCAAGTTTGGTATGGTACAATTTTTATTTTCTTCTTTTTTCAGGCCGTGGGAGAAGATAAATGGAATACTTTGAGAGAGCTATAATGTAATTTAAGAACAAACTGGTAAATGTAGGAAACTGAAAGATTTCCTAAGATAAAATTATCTATTTTCATTATGGAAACTGCATTATAGATATTTGATTTGTTGATCTTCTTGTATAAATAAGTTTAAACGAATTGGTTCTAGCTAACAGAAGAGATTCGAAATAGTAGAAAAAATAGAAAGTTCTCAAAATATCATTATTTATAACACAGGTACAAGAGATTCTACATGGTGCACAAGTAGGAATGAAATTGGAGACTTAATTAGCTAGGCCAAGTTCAAAGAACAATCTTCGGACGAGTACCTGAATCCTTTCAGCAAGTATATTGAACCCATAAAGTTCTGCTGCTCGAGCACTTGCAATGATACCAGCATCCATCATTCTGTTTGAGGCCACAAGCTGATCCAAGGAAGTGTACACTTAAAAGAAAAATAAAAACTCTAAAGAAATTGAAAATATAATTTACTTAGATGCACTTGTGAAGTACCTGAGAAGCACCAGCTGCATCATCGACACTCTCTCTTAGAACACCTAACTTATTCAGGAATGCATTACATTGGTCAAGTCCCTGTCCGTGAGAGATCACAACTTGCATAAATCAGTACATAGTTTACTTCTTTAGGCAAGCAAGAAGTCTTAGCAGAATATTTTTCAAACTCTAAGAAAAATCTTTATTTCAAGTAAATGAAGATGTCTGAGGTAGACGAATAGTTCTCAAATTAGTTATTGAGGCTACTATCAAAACCACGTTACTTTCTTCACATTAACAATTTTTTTATCACCAAACTCAAGATTCAAACTGTATAACTTTGTCAATCGTTCAACTTCTTCATTTTCAATCCTGCTTCTCCCTTTGAATATGATAAGAATTAATATATTCTTTGTTGTGTTGATTCAGAAGAATGTGTCATCCATGGACACAAAACAAACCTTCATGATGGTGAAGCAAAGAATTCATAACCTTAAATTGAATACTTATTTTAGGAAACATAATTAGAATTTTATTTAATAGATTTTCTAGTATTTTTCTACTTAAATTAGACTAGTTTAAACTCTATATAAAGGGGGCTTATGCATTGTTATAGTTAGACTTTGTTTTATTGTATTTTGCGTCATCAATGGATGAAATTGCGAGGAATGAAAACTAAAGGAAAAACAATTCGAAGAATTTTATGTAATACAAAGAATATAAAACTAGACCAGGTTAGAGAGATAACTTGAGTTCTGTCGAGGAAAGAAGCATTAGCAAAATGGTCACTGGTCCAGTTTTATTTCCCTATGATTAAGTGCTAGTTGTAACATTTTTAATCATAAAGTCAGGATCATACACTGTAGTTCATTTTCACATATGGTCTTGCATGAGCTTTCATATATAGTAAATACATAAGATTATTTCAGCCTTTTGACTTCAATATGTTTTTATATCTTCCTAATGCTTGTTCGGTCCTAAAAGGAGGCATTATAGATTACTTCAATATGATTTGTAAAAATAAAGATGAAAATTACGGTCAAGGAATGGCTTTTAGGATAGTAAAAATAATTGGACTGCCTGATTAATTAACAGACTTAAAGAATGCATCAGCCAACCTTACTGTTCTAATTGAAGCGAGACAATTACATGATTCTTCTGAATCAAATTTGCCTACAGTTCCAGATCATTATTACAAAAAAACTATCACCTGTGGATGGCTTAGGACACGTTCCAGCTGCTCCAATCTGACACCTGGCAATGCTAGAAGGCTGAAGTTAACAGCTAATTGAATCTCTCCAACAATATGCAGTCTATGACGAAGGAGTAAATCATAGTTTCTATGAATGCATCCACTTAATGAATTCTCAATTGGAAGAATTGCTCTATCGGCGAGCCACAATTCAACAGCCTGAACATATTTGATATCAAACAGAACAAAATAAGCACATAATCAAAGGTTTTTGTATCACTGAATTTTGTTTGGCCATCATCATATAAGTTGAAAGTTTCAAATATTAAAATCCAGTCACCCACTTTTTGAATAATTAATAATGTTAGTATGCTAATCATTTTTTAACGAATGGTAAGAAAACTCAAATCCAATGCGGTTTTTTTCTTTAAAAAAAATGCTTTTGCAATTGCTAGTTATGACGTCACCTTAAATGTATCTTCAAATTCTTCACATGGAAAAGTCTCGCATTGTGGATAGGCTTTAAGGGCAGCCTCCTCACTGTATGCTCCAGCAAGCCCCTACATCATAAAAAATATTAAAACAAAGATGAAAAGTAAAGCCTCTTTAGTTCTCACTTTAGCAGAAAATTTTAAATTTTTGTAATTGTGTCTATGTTTCTTACTATCATGAGCAAACTAAAATTCTGTATAGAAACTTGATAGTGTCATACCTTAAATGATATCCGCACCTTTGAATGATTAGTAGAAGAGGTAGAAAAATCTGTCACTGATAATGGTCCTGCATTTGAAATAGTTTGGAAAAGTAAAATTGAAAAGTCTGGTAACATAGAACACAATCGAACAAGTACAAGATTAAGAGAGGAAGAGATATGAGAAATAAAAGAAGGGGGAGAGAATAGTGAGATTTTTTTTTTTCAATATAAAGTATTAATATTACAATGCATAAGCCCCCTTCGTATACGGTTTAAACTAGTCTATTTAACTAGGAAAATAATAGAAAATTAATTAAATAAACTATGATTATGTTTCCTAAAATAAGCATCCAATTTGAAAAGTATAAAATGTATAATGTATTGAATAAAACCCTAATTATGTTTCCTAAAATAAGTATCTAATTTGGAAAGTAATTAAATAATCTCAAGAGGTGCCGAAGTTGAAATAGTTAAAACTTGAATGGCATTGTGTAAGAAGGAATTCTATGTGGTATTTACCACAAGACAAATATTATAAAGAAATTACACATAAAATACTGGTTGCCAAAAAAAGGAAATGGTTGTGAACTCTTTCATGTTCTGTTTACTAGAGTTAGCCTTAGAAGGATACAATTTTAGGAAATAGAAGTGACTTAGGAGGAGGAAATGATTTTCTATTCAATTGTGGACTTGCAGTCAACACAAAATTACATAGGTATTTATAGGACTTCCTATCACATAAGTTCATCCCCTCAATTTAATTCTACTACATGCACCACAATTTACTAGGTACACATTAATTAATAATACATGCATACATGAACTACAATTAACTAGGTGCATATTAAATAATAATACATGTATTTCAAACTTCTAAATTCATGAAACTAAATTAAATAGGTTAAATACATGTTTATTTTTCTAACACCCCCCCTTAAACGTGAATTTTGCATACTTCAAGCAAACTTCTTAATGCCTTGAAAGTATTGAACTTGAAAGTTTTGGTGAGAATATCTCCAATTTGGTCTCGAGACTTCACAAAATTAATCTTCACTACCTTGTTTGCAATGCATCCACGCACAAAGTGATAATTGGTATCTATATGCTTGCTACGTTCATGAAACAACGGATTCTTTGCTAAAGCAATGGCTGATTTGTCATCCACATTTAATTCAGTAGGCTCTCTTTGTGCAAAATGCAGCTCATTCAACAAATTCCTTAGCCAAACTGCTTGTGTAACACAAGAACTGACAGCAATATACTCAGCTTCACAAGTTGATAGAGTAACAATTGGTTGCTTCTTTGAGCTCCAAGTAAAAGTTGTGTTACCCATGTAAAATACAAATCCACTGGTACTCTTTCGATCATCATTTCTTAATGCCTTGAAAGTATTGAACTTGAAAGTTTTGGTGAGAATATCTCCAATTTGGTCTTGAGACTTCACAAAATTAATCTTCACTACCTTGTTTGCAATGCATCCACGCACAAAGTGATAATTGGTATCTATATGCTTGCTACGTTCATGAAACAACGGATTCTTTGCTAAAGCAATGGCTGATTTGTTATCCACATTTAATTCAGTAGGCTCTCTTTGTGCAAAATGCAGCTCATTCAACAAATTCCTTAGCCAAACTGCTTGTGTAACACAAGAACTGACAGCAACATACTCAACTTCACAAGTTGACAGAGTAACAATTGGTTGCTTCTTTGAGCTCCAAGTAAAAGCTGTGTTACCCATGTAAAATACAAATCCACTGGTACTCTTTCGATCATCAATGTCGCCACCCCAATCACTATCACTGAAACCTCTAAGTCTGAAAACATTAGAGGCATAATAATGTAACCCGAAATCAAGAGTACCTTTGATGTAACGTAAAATTCTCTTCGCAGCTTTCAAATGTGTTGTCGTTGGAGCCTTCATATAACGACTAACTAGTCCTACTCAAAATAATATATCCGGCCTTCTACAAGTTAAATATCTTAGGCTTCTAACTAAGCTTCGAAACAAGGTTGGATCCACCTTTGCACCATCATCATATCTAGAAAGTTTGATGTTACATTCTACTGGAGTGTTAACTGAATTACAATTACTCATGTTGAATTTCTGTAGAACTTCTTTTGCATAATTTTCTTGTACGATGAAAATGCCTTCCTCCATCTGCTTCACTTCTATCCCAAGATAATAGGACATAAGTCCTAAATCTGTCATCTCGAATTCACAACACATTTTTCTCTTGAATTCTTTAAACGTCTTTGGATTGTTGCCTGTAAAAATTAGATTATTGACATACAGACAAACAATCAGAACACCATTGTCATTCTCCTTAATGTAGAGAGCATGCTCATAAGGACACTTGGTAAAGCCATTCTCCTGAAAATATTTATCAATTCTACAATTCCAAACTCTTGGTGCTTGCTTTAGGCCGTAAAGA
>NW_019236277.1:58757-133479 GCF_002742605.1 Olea europaea var. sylvestris
ACACATTTTTCTCTTGAATTCTTTAAACGTCTTTGGATTGTTGCCTGTAAAAATTAGATCATTGACATACAGACAAACAATCAGAACACCATTGTCATTCTCCTTAATGTAGAGAGCATGCTCATAAGGACACTTGGTAAAGCCATTCTCCTGAAAATATTTATCAATTCTACAATTCCGAACTCTTGGTGCTTGCTTTAGGCCGTAAAGAGCTTTCTTTAATTTCAACACTTTGTCCTCATTTCCTTTTACTACAAAGTCGGGGGGTTGTTGCACATAGACCTCCTCTTCAAGATAGCCATTGAGAAAGGCTGACTTGACATCCATTTGGAAAATCTTCCACTTGTTTTGAGCAGCCAAAGAAATTATCAGTCGTATGGTCTCTAACCAAGATACTGGAGCGAAAACTTCTTCATAATCGATGCCTTGACGATGTTTGTATCCTTTCACCACAAGTCTTGCTTTGTATCTTTCCACCTCTCCTTTTGAATTTTTCTTAGTTTTGTACACCCATTTAACTCCGATGGCAGCATGTCCCTTGGGAAGAGTTGTTAATTCCCAAGTATTGTTCTTCTCAATTGCTTCGATTTCTTCATTCATGGCTTTTCTCCATTTCTCATCCTCGACAGCTTCATTAAAATTTATGGGCTCAATATTTGCAAACAGACAGAAGAAAGTAATATCATCAATTCTCTCGGTTTCTCGATATTTATCATCAAGCCTCCTTGTACGCGAAAGCCTTTCACTTGAACTTCCTTCAGAAACATCAATTTCACCACGTGATGGTGATGTTGGAGGAATAGTGGTCTCATGTATTTCTTCATTATCATCTTCTTCTTCCAAGAAAGGAAGAAAGTCATAGTTATCTTCTTCAACATGCCAATTCCATATTGCTTCCTCATCAAAATCCACATCTCTACTAATAAATATCCTCCCATCATTTGAATTATAGAGCTTGTAGCCTTTTGTTTTTGAATCATAGCCAACGAACACACATTTTTTACTCTTGTCATCAAGTTTCGAGCGCTTCTCATCAAGAACATGGACATATGCAATGCATCCAAATACTTTCAAATGAGATACTGCTGGTTTTCTCCCATTCCATGCTTCAAGTGGAGTCTTGTGGGCTAAAGCCTTTGTGGCACACCGGTTCAACAAGTAGACAGCACAATCGACAGCTTCTGCCCAAAATTCTTTTGGCATTTTCTTTGTCTTCATTATGCTCCTTGCCATATTGAGAATTTTTCGGTTCTTTCGTTCAACAACTCCATTCTGCTGTGGAGATCTTGGAGCGGTTAGAAACCGACGAATTCCGTTGGCATCACAGAAGTCTTGAAAATTTCTGGAAGTGAATTCGCCTCCTCTGTCTGATCTCACAACCTGGATTTTAAATCCACTTTCTTTTCCTACAAGAGTTTTAAAATTCTGAAAGCACTTAAACACCTCCGATTTTTCGTTTAGAAAGTATGACAGCTTCTGCCCAAAATTCTTTTGGCATTTTCTTTGTCTTCATTATGCTCCTTGCCATATTGAGAATTTTTCGGTTCTTTCGTTCAACAACTCCATTCTGCTGTGAAGATCTTGGAGCGGTTAGAAACCGACGAATTCCGTTGGCATCACAGAAGTCTTGAAAATTTCTGGAAGTGAATTCGCCTCCCCTGTCTGATCTCACAACCTAGATTTTAAATCCACTTTCTTTTCCTACAAGAGTTTTAAAATTCTGAAAGCACTTAAACACCTCCGATTTTTCGTTTAGAAAGTACACCCATGTTTTTCTACTGAAATCATCAATAAATAGAAGAAAATATTTGTTCTTACCAAAAGAACATGGAGTGATTGGCCCACATACATCAGTTTGTATCAATTGTAGTTACCTTGAAACTCTTGATTGAGATTCATTTGGAAAGACCTTTCTTGACTGCTTACCAAAAAGACACCCTTCACAAAGCTGATTAGGCTGATGTATTGGAGGCAAACCTTTCACCATTCCATTGTTAGCCATTGTTTTGAGCCCTCCAAAATTTATGTGCCCAAATCGTAAATGCCACAACCATGATGAGTCTTTATAATACGACGTCAAACACTTAGCCATATCAATTTGTATGGACAACACAAATAAACAATTTTTCGCCATAGGTACTTTAGCAATCAAATTTCCTGCATCATCCTTTAAAAACACACTGCAACCTTTTGTGAACAAAACATAACATTTCTCCAATAATTGACCCACACTCAAAATATTACTCTTCATATTTGGAGCATAGTAGACATTTGAAATAAATTGGTGATTTCCATCTTTCATACGTATCAAGATTTTACCTTTCCCCTTTACTGGAATTTTGGAGGAATCCCCAAATGTGATATTGCCACCAACCTTCTCATCAAACTCTATGAACAAATCTTTGTTCCCACACATTTGATTATTAGCTCCAGTATCAAGGAACCAAGAATATTTTTCTCCTTGCTGCAAGTCCTTGCAAGCTATCAAAAGAGTAGACTCTATCTCTTCATTATATTCTATATCTTCTTCATGAGAAAGGTTAGCTTTCGCACCTTCACCACTTTTACATTCCCATGAATAATGTCCAAATTGATGACAAGTATAACATTTAACTTGTGACTTGTCATACCTCTTTTGATATGGTCTTGCTCCTTCTTTGCCATGTCCTCTTGTTGAGTTGGATTGATAATTTTCATCTTTACGTTGAAATGAAATATGGTTAACTCTTTCTCCTCTTCCAAAGCCTCGTCCACGTCCTCGTCCACGCCCTCGTCCTTTGAAACTTGTATTTCCCTTTTCTTCCTTGTTTTTCAATGTGAGCTTTGATTGTAAAACCTGCTCCAATGGCTCCTTCCTTCTTCGATTAAGCTTCTCTTCATATGCTTCCAATGATCCGCATAATTCTTCAATTGTCATATCTTCCAAGTCCTTAGATTTTTCAATGGCAGTCACCACGTGATCAAATTTCTCACTAACTGGTCTAAGGATTTTCTGAATCACCCTTAAATCAGTTACATCTTCATCAAACCTCTTCATTTGGTTTGCAACGGTCACCACTCTTGAAATATAATCCGACACCTTTTCGGATTCCTTCATTTGAATAGCTTCAAATTCACCTCGTAGATTTTGGAGGCGAACTTTCTTTGCCTTCTCCTTTCCTTTACAGGCAACTTGACGCATATCCCATAATTGTTTTGCTGTAGTAGCATTAGAAACATTCTCAAAAGTGGCCTCATCCAATGCTTGGTGAATAAGAGAAACAGCCTTTTGATCCTTCCTCTAAGTGCTTTGTAAAAGATCCCTTTGTGCTTGGGTGAGAGCAGCTAGATCGGTGGGAGCCTCATGACCATTCTCCATGATGTCCCATGCATCATGTGCACCAAGTAGTGTCTTCATGCGGATGCACCAATTATCAAATTTCTCTTTGGACAGTTTTGAAACTTGGAAGGGGATCATGTTGGTATTTGTCATTGTTTCTAGTATTGTGGCTCTGATACCACTTTGTAGGAAATAGAAGTGGACTTAGGAGGAGGAAATGATTTTCTATTCAATTGTGGACTTGCATTCAACACAAGATTACATAGGTATTTATAGGACTTCCTATCACATAAGTTCATCCCCTCAATTTAATTCTACTACATACACCACAATTTACTAGGTACACATTAATTAATAATACATGCATACATGAACTACAATTAACTAGGTGCATATTAAATAATAATACATGTATTTCAAACTTCTAAATTCATGAAACTAAATTAAATAGGTTAAATGCATGTTTATTTTTCTAATAACAATAGGAACTAACACCCGATCATAAATACAACCTACTCGAAAAATCCACCAATTTGATAGCAAGTGGAGAAGGCGGCTATTACATTCCTAAAATTTAACCCCATTCCTACCTGTCCTGGACGACCATAGCATGTTGGGAATAAGGGGGACATACTAGTTCTAGTACCTTATCTCAAATCCAAAATATTGCAACTTAGATCATAAGTTTTTTTTATGGTTTATACTCGAAGAATATAGTCAGATAAACCCATTGCTAGAGCACAGGCACACACTCGTCATGCTAAAGTAAAGTGAGAGATATGTCATGACGCTCTTGGATAGTCATGGAAGGCATGGTGGGGGAACCTCGTTTGTAGATGATGTCAGGAGGTTTCCCATCACATAATTTTGCACTCTAGATGAACATGAAGAGAATTTCGCTTAATAAGATTATATTAGCAGAAGTTGGCAAGAAGCTTCCAACGAACTGGCATGTGTACACTAGGTGACAATCTTGAGATTAGAATTGTATTATTAAAATAACTGAATATAAAATCTGTTAATAGACATAAGACTAAAAATTGTAATACACACACACACACACATAAACAGCATTATCAATGTTCTGTAATAAAACCGTCTCGTTATCCTTATTGTAGTTTCAAGTTTCTAAAACTCTTGTAATCAACTTTTTTTCTTGACATTTTAAAAAGATAAAATTGTACAATTTATACAACTTAATCGTGTGGGAATGAAGATTAATTAAAATTGGCAATATGTAAAGCAGGTAAGTTCCAATAAATCATGTCTAGCCAATTTGTTTATATTGTCGTAGTTCAATCTTCAACGTGTCCCTCACATGCAATCTACATTCATTTTATCAAAGGCCTGCACATAATCAGTCATAAATGAGGGGCTGAGTGACCTGAACCCAGTTACTCTGCATACTGTGACATTATGTTAAACCACATGCACTTAGAGTTTTAAATGTTAGGAAGGACATTACGTTGAACCTCCTCATCCAAAACTTTAAACTATTACAAACGGACACATTCATGAATTTAACCTTAGTGTTCATAACAGAAAATAGTACTTTATGGCTGTGTTTCGTGCTTCGGATTAGACAATATAAGGAATTTAGTAGAAGATTATAATGGACATTAATAGGTTATAGGTACATGGTATTATGATGGATTAAGATGGATAGTATTCTTTGATTTTTCATTCAAAAGAATACCATGATACCTATATTTTCTTGTTGGCCAATGCGCACCTCCAACCTTCCGAATGAAAAATTGAAAGAAAAACTCTCCTTCTTATTCCACCACATTGCCATCTACTTGTATTTTTTCATTATTTTATATGCCAAATGCAGCCTACTAGTATAAAATCATAATCTTTTTATCATTAGTGAAAACAAAATAATCCATACTTGAGAACAAGTCATATCAATAAACCATTTGAATGAAAAATTTCTTACTTGGTAAAAAGCTCAAACCTTTCTGCACTTTCTTGGTCACGCTACTTTCTCTCTTATCAACACTCTTCTGCAAGTCGGCCGTTGAATTTGAAGGATTCTCATCTGATGAAACACTAACAGACCCAACTCTCACCTTATAAACACTCCCCAAATGCTTAAAGTTCAACTGTCCCCAGTCCAATTGAGGAAACCCACCTCCAGTATTGATTAAGAAACCCTTTAAAGCCATTAAATCATCAGAATGAAGAAAAGAATGGTACAATTTGGGCCTTTTACTGTTGAATTTCAAAGAAATAGGATGGTGTTTTTGCTGACATTTCTTGCAATAATAAACTATAATTATAATTACGAGTACTATAGAATAATGGCAGATGGGTAATTGAAATTTGCAAGATGGTTCGTGTTGGGAGTTGAAGATTTTGGTGTGACACATCAGCAGGATATTAGTCGAGATTGGCAGCGTGGAACACCATCCTCATGAATAGGATAACAACTTCTTGGCTCTTGGTCTCATATGTGAATACAAATAATGATAAGAGTATCAATATTTGGCACAAGTATTTTATAATATTGATCAATGTGGTAATGAACAACATTGAATTATAGGATTGAGTAAATGAGTTATTTATTTCTTATATTTAATTGAATTTATCATTTTGAGTGTTATGATACTCCCACAAATGTTAGATAACATTATATATAATGATATGAGTAATGTTATTTTATTTTATTCCGTATTCAGTTTCAAATAGTTAAACAATGTTTTGCTAACTGTGGTACTCAACATTAATTTTATTTTACTTCATATAGGGTACATACAGTTGAGCTGGAACCTAATTTCGCTCTAAAACCATTTTTTATTGTGGTTTAACTCATGAACATTGCTTTGAATTATTCAAATACAGTTTTACCTTTTTGAGTTTAAATAAAAGTAACAAATATAATAAGAGGAGGAGGGGGGGGGGGGGGGGGGGGGGACTTTCCCCTTCCTCTTTTTACTCTAGCATTGAGAAGTTTCAAGTATCCTCCAGGCATTAAGATCAACTCAGAAGTTATTTTGAAACTTCTATAATTATCAACGTTACTAGTTAATGCTCTTCAGAATTCCAAATCTTCTTCATTGTACTTCTTTTTGTCTACTTTTTAAACTTTTTAAGTTAAAAACTTGGGTTAATTATATCCATATTGAAGAGTAAGGCGCATTCCTACGCATTGTTGAAGTTCATTTTGAAAACAAATTATAGTACTAATTCTTATGCATTTGAATTCTGATTTCATCCTTAATAATGACTTTAGAAGTATTAATCCTCATGTATAGAAATCAGGTTCTACAAAGATGGGCCCAACTTGAATAAAAAATGGCTAAAAATTAACGCACCCATCTCCTTCCATCGTTTGTAACTTGTAAACTATAAAGGCCCTGTGAATGCATCCCTGTATGTCAATCATCACTCAATTTTAAAATCAGATCTCAGAAAACAATGATCACTATTTCAACTACTCTTTCAATTTGCAAGATAAAACTAGATCGTTTATTTAAGGACATAAATGTGGGTAGACCGTCTCGCAGGTGTTGCGCTGGCATGGTTGGCACCTCTCCTCTCCTCTCCTCTCCACGTCCATTACTAGCATTGACAATTTCAATATTTTTATAAAAAGATCATTCAAAAGATGGTCGGGCCCATTCTCACGCATTTCGGACCCATATCTGAAACCCGAAAACTACCCAAAACACCACTAATAACCCAAGAATGGGAAAACTTTGAGGGGACTCGTTCGGATTGGAACACAAGTTGCTTCGCCTCCACAAAATATACCAATTATCCAATTTTTGACTATGTTTTTTACTCCCTTTGCTTCATTCGTGCAGTCTATCTCTTCCTCGTAATAATCTTTTCAGAAATTATCTCAATGACAAGCTTATTATCCTCTTCTTCCTCTTACTCTATGGTTAGATTGATTAATTTAAAGACACCCATCTCAGATTTTCCTCTAAAACCTACAACTCGTTTGTCAAAATCTCTTTCTTCAGTTTTTGGTCCTTCATACTCCAATTTTACTCCAAGAACCCATTTTTACCCAAGAATATTGGGAGGGAAACATTTAGTAATTTGGTTTTCTGAAGTTGTTGATGTAATTAAGAAAAGTACAGGAAGAAATTATATCGTTTAAGGCTAGGAGGGGGCAGCAGAATGTGGAAATTTAATCTCTTGATGAGAATTCAGATGGAACTGGTAGAACAGGAGTCCAATTATCACCAAATGTTAAGCTTTCGAAGATTAAAGCAAAGAATATTACAGAGGTTTTTAGTACTCCGGACGTGAATTTTGGGGCCTGACATCAAATGTCTTCAACAGTTTGAACCAGACTTTTTTGGATGTCTCTCAATCTGCCAGTAAGGTTTCCGGTCCAGTTGCCATTATAGCCGTTGGTGCAGAAGTTGCTAAGTCGAACATGGACGGCCTTTTTCCAATTTGCAGCTGTTTTAAATCTTAACTCTTGCAGTAATAAATCTTCTTCCCCTGCCTGCAGGGTCGATTCTATGATTGTCGGGGTCCGATACGAAGTTCATAAATTAGGCCCTCAAAATTAACGTAAATGTAAAATTCAACAGTGTGTTATGCAACATATTGCTAACTTAAAATTTTACATTAAAACAACGCAATTGCATTGTTGCTTTGACTTTGAATTAATGCAATTTATTTCGTTTTCTTTTTCTCTTTTGAGCACCAGATTCATATTTATGGGGCATAATGCATAAGTCTATATCTAATGTCCAATGATTAATCTAAAAGACAATTACAAAATATTTCAATCATCTTACAATTAGAATTTTCAATATAGTTACTACGTGCGCCTGTGCAATTGATCATACAATAATCAATCATATAAGTTAATAAGGCCACAATTATATAAGTCGACAATGCTTCAAATAGTTTCAATAGATTCAATAACATGTTAGGCAAGCCATTGCTTACCTTGGAAGTAAATTTTTTTATAAAAAATTATGGAATCACACCCTTGAGAATTCCACCGCATTTCATTCCACATATCAAATATGCGTCCAAACATACTTCTCATCTTTCTTTCATTTAACTAGTTTTTATTTCCTCTTTCATCCATGTTTCCAAATAACCATCATGACTTCGATAGAATAAATCAATTACTCAAAGTTGGTAGTAAATTAGAAACTTGGAATTTCGGAAGTAACAATTAACAAAATCTCATTTTACAACATTGTTAATCAACAAATTTATTGTGATTGACAATTCAAAACCATACCTTTCTCAATAACATGAGAATGGACCCACCCATTTTCCAAGACTCGAGTTACCAAGCTCTCCACAAATGGAAAGTACAATCGCCACTGTTGTTTCATCCGGCTCAAAATCACTATCCTCTAACCAGCATCTTGACAAAAACCTCAACTAAATAGAAAAACTTTGAGCTCTCTACATAAGCTGAAATAATCGAATTCCAAGAAACAACCGTTCTAAATGACATTTTATAGGACACCTTGGAAAAACGATTGGAAGATTTAATACATCTTATATATATATATATAAATTAAAAAAAAAATTGGGCTAAAAATGAGGCCCCTGTAGTTTTGGGCCTGAGGTACCGGCCTCATATGCCTCCTAGCGGGATTGGCTCTGACTGCCTGTTTTAGATGGGGGCTCGTTGGCACTGATCCTCATCGAAGCAGCTCGAGGTGGGAGAAAGCTTCCACTAGAACAAGAGCAGCAGATTATGTCATCTGGCATCATGCTTGTTATAGTTCTTGGGGTATTCCTTCCTGGAGTTCATCAAAGTTTTATTATGATATTAGGGTCTGATTACTATGTGAATTGAAATCCGTTCAGATACAAATTTGGAATTTGGTTGGTTCTTCGTGATATCTCACCAAGGAGACGGAATATGCCTGGGTCGCTTCGCTTCTTGTACAATTTTGTATTCAGGTGCATTTGGCCGTTTCTTGATTTTGATTTGATGCCAATAGGTTTACAATGCTATGTATATTGCTCGATTCATGAGTCTTAAACAAACTCCTCACCATCCTTGGGTACTTATGAACTCTAGGTAATACTTGATGGCTTTCATTTTTGCAAATTAGTGACTGTTATAGAATTGCTGCTCCAAAGATTTCTCAACAAGCCCATCGTTCTTTATGTTGAAGTTGAATCCTGTCTTTGCTATCTTCTGCTTATGCTTCAAGATCTTTCGTTAAATTTGCATGTGCATCATGAGACCACGTCAAAAGGGAGCTAATGGGATTGTTGATATATGCGCTCTAATCTTAAATTAGAAGGTGCAATAGAATGAGAGGAGAATAACATCTAGAATATATCATACATTAAATATATTAAGTTGTGGAATCTAATTATTATCGCTTCTCAAAGTCAGTGCATGGATCGAGCACCGGGTTGAGGTCTCCTTGGAATGGGGCAGGAAGCCCGTCTCCCTGGAGGTGTGAGGGACTCCTCCTCACCAACATTTCATTGAGGGCAATTTAGGAATTTGTGTCTTATAAAATTCGTATTAGGAATTTGACTCCTTGTAAGTTTCGATTTTGCCTTTATTTGTCTTTTAAATAGGGAGTCATTGTTAGGCTTTTAAATTATCATCATAAAAGAGAAAAATAGAGGTTAGAAAAAGATAAATGTAGATTTTCTTTTGTAAACTTCTTTTCATCATAGTGAATTACTGTAATGATAGAAAATAACTCATTCTTACATTGAGACAAATCTCTATAAATTTTGTGTATTTTCATTTCATTTTACTTATTAATTACTTTCGGTGTATCCCTTTAGGTGTTGATATACGTAGATACTTGGTAGAGTAAGACAACATCTAGATTTTGTTAAAATAATTTGAGTTCGTAATCTTAGGAATTTTAAACTGAGCTTTAATTATAAGAAACATTATTTTGATTGCTAAAGATGTTGTTGAGTAGGACTTTCGTTAAAAATTTGAAAGATACGGCCTACTGTGACTAAATAGTTTCATGATCATCCCCATGGTCGGAATAACATTGTTTAGATTTTATTGAGGCATATTTTAGTTGTTACTTCTACTGTGTCCTAGGTGTCGAATTCTAGAGTCACTAATATTGTTTTCAACTATTAGCAAGGTTTTAGTAACATAGCAAAGGATAGTTCTAAGTTCCTATTTTCATGCGACAATGTCGCTTGAAACAAGCATAATATAATCGTTAAAGAGCCGATTTTTCACTTACCAATTGTGCTGGATTTGAAGATTAGAGAAAGGTGAACCATTAAGCTCTTTCAAGTTTGATTTTTAGGCATTGACGAATTCTATTTAGAAGGTAAAATATTAGAGCAAAAATAAAATAAAAAACACTCTTAAATTGGTACACAACTCAATGTATGTGATAATAAGAGGCTACGAGTACCTCCAGGGCGTAACTCAGTGGTGCAAAGAACAGAAATGAGGTAGTCTCAACCTTACTGGTAGCCGCAGTGTGAGAGTTCGATTCCTGAGATATGAATTTGGACTCTTTGTGGACATCAGTGTACGAACAAACTCTTGTTTCTTGGCCTGTTGAGGCACATCCTGCGATTTACCTCTCTCATGATACTTCAAGGCAGGGTGGTATGGACCCTCAAGGTTGGGGTTCAACCTTTTTAATAAGAGGCTACGAGTACTTATTATTTTATTAAATATTATCGTTAGTTTGAGGGCTTTGAAAAGTCCAGAGATTTTGGACGAAAGCAAAGCAAAATGGTGTTGCTAATAGTAGAAATTGCATACTTTTGTTATAGAAATGGCTACGTGTATGTTTGGAGCAAAAAAAAAAAAAAAAAAAAAAAAAACTACTTGTATAATTTTGTTTACTATTTCGTTGACAAATGCCGAGTTAACAGTGAGTAAATTAAATTGAATATAGAAAGTAAATGAATTGAAATAAAATTCACGTTTAATTCAGAAAGTAAATGAAATTCAAATTTAAAACAAATGTAATTCGAAAGTAATTTAAATTACATTTAATCTGTAACGATCTTAAAATTTTTTACGTCACATTTCATATAAGACTGCCGAATGAAACGATATAAATTACATTGAAAAGTTTATCGTGCAAAAATAGAAACGCTAATGAAATAATTGAATTTTTAAAAGAAAAGACGAGTTCGACCTATTTTTTCGAGACGTACATTTGATGCATATTTAACTATTTTGATATTCGTTTGGACCATTCGATATCACAACGAAATAGTTTTCGAACCAAGCTTCTACATGACATAGATGATTTGAGGATTTGGATAGCACATGATCGTAGACGAATTATTAAAGTTAGGATATTATCGAAATTCTCAAAATACTAGTTTCAAACGGTTTACTTTGACACGTCGTAACTTTTGCTATAGTTGACCACTTTGCAAGCCATTAATAAGTGAAAATTTAGGCCATGAGCACTTCAAAATGGTATTAAGAATATAATATTTTGACTTTATTTTGACATCCCGTAACGAGTGCATCAAAGTAAATTGTAAACGGATTAAAGGGGAGGGGGGGACAGAATTTTGTGAGGTCATTTGATCCCATATGACCCCATGTAGGTTCGCCCCTGAGCTAGCTTGATATGAGAACCAATGGATGACTCTTGGTTACAATTTTGAATCTGATGTTATATATAAATTATTTGGATTCAACGTGATGCTTTATGAGTAAGATTTCTTGAATTCTTGCCAAGGCGGATTGCCTTTATACTTCTCAATGCTCTATCTTGAAGTTGGCTTGTTAGAATTGGAAGAGCCCTGGTAGACTCATTATTTCATCGAATCATTTTTTTGAGTAGAAGAAGACTATCTAAACAGTTACTCAAAATTTTACTTATCAGATATTATTGTGAAGGACAATTTTTGATATACCTGATTCCATGCATAATATCATGAAAAATGGATACAAATTTTTGACTGGTACTTGGTAACAGGAATACTTTGAAAAAGTA
Organism: Olea europaea var. sylvestris; assembly: GCF_002742605.1. NCBI lineage: Eukaryota > Viridiplantae > Streptophyta > Magnoliopsida > Lamiales > Oleaceae > Olea > Olea europaea. The sequence goes on from NW_019236277.1 coordinate 70,986, forward strand.
TATATAAATATCAAATTTAGATATCTGTACTTTGTTGGAGTGAGGAACATTCATAGAGTCACAAAAAGAACAAGAGAACATGTGAATTATTTGGATCACACAAAATTTATTTTTGATCAATGGAGAAAATTATTTTGTTCTGATTTTGTACATACTAGGATGCTTAAATTCGGCCTGCATACAAACACCTGCAACTGATGGCATCATCTTTCACGCACTACCACACAACATTTGCCCACAATCGAAGAATGCTACTTTCCATGGAGCACTGTTGCTATGAAGATTTGAGATTCTATATTAAAATGTCAACTTTATTAAGAGAAACATTCCAATTTTTTATAAATTGATCTATATATTTCATCTTTATTCGATATAAGATCTTATTCATTAAAACTTGCCATCAAGAAACGCTGCTCATGCACTGCTATCGGCAACTCTGTCCATGCAATACTATCACTAAGTTTTCCAGATGCATACTGCATACATCTCTTGGACTTCCGCTCAAACTCATTTTGCCAAATCTCAAAATCTAGTTGAGTTTGATGTTGAATTTAAACACCAAAAGAAATTAATTTTTATTCATAAGATAAAATTTTATACTATTTTGGACACACTTTGATTATATGAAAACACTCCTCACTAACATACTGCACTACCTCACTACATCTCTCTTTCTCTACTTATTCTATTTGCTCTCACTCTCTTCACACACTTTTCACCATATACCATCCCCTATTTATAGAGGCAAGTTGGTGGTAACAATTATTCTACACAAAAGTTGATGATTCTAGATAATACCATTAATTGGTTCTAAGTCATTTTCCTATAGAAATCTAAAATGGTGATGGACAATATCTTCAATGCATTATCTAGATTTTTCTGTGAGTGAGAATGGATAATAAAGTTGGTAAATCCTAGATGAATCTAAAAAATTCATGCCAAAGTCAATGATAATTTCTTCATTTGCATCATTTTTGAATTAATTAATCTCACTCAATTATGTAAAGGTACAATAAAGGAAAATATTGTGTAAGAATAGTGACCATCAAAATTGGCAGTCCGGGTCAACTCAATAGGGAGCCACAGCCACCGATGATAAATAAAGAAGAGAAAAAAGGGGATATAAATATTCCTGCGTGGCTAAAAATGGGGCCATAAGTCGTGCTTAGGTGCCATTAAAGTCGTTGACTCAAAGCCGCATTTAATAGAAGAAGGCGTCTTCGTTACGAGGCAGTGCCGGGCCAATCGGGGCGCTGAATTTTGATAACGCCTTTGAAAATACTCAGACGTATTAAATTTCAATTCGTCAATTTTAGCCCCCATTTACTTTGTCTATTTTCAATGTGGGCCCCCTCACCGCCTACATTTTCTATTTTCAAAACTTTTTCCTTTTCCTATTTATTGGATTAGATATTTGTCGACATAATTTAATAACGCTTTTATGCTTAATTTTTTTTTTTTTTTTACGCTGCTTAATTTTATTGAGTATTGCCGAATATTCGTTACTAAGAAGGAACTACACATTTGCTGCTTTGCCCATCAATGTGGGCCCGTTACCTCATATATTAATATGGCGTGTGATTTGACGTAAGAATGACGCTTTTTTCACTCAGCATGTTAGGTGGATATTTGGCTGGAATTAAAATTAGATCTTTTTAGTAAATTGTGATATAAATTTTTGAAATGCATTATTAAAAAATTGTACGATCTATAAAAAAAGTGACTAATATTAATTGTTTGACTTTGACTCAGATCAAAATCAAATTTCAAACCAAACCAAACAGATTATAAATAAAATTGGATAATACAGAAGAGTTGTTCACTTTTACCCAGAAATCTGTATATGCACGGACACAAAATATTTTCTAATAATAAATAAGTTATTGATATTTTATCTGTCATTGTCCAATAATACCTAGTTATTTTCCCCTATAGGCAAGTAGTCAAAAAAGTATTACGAATATGTTTCCATTTGTAAAGGATTTATAAACCTATTTAATTTATAAATGGATATATATATGTAATAGATAAATGGATTGGAAATTCATTGAAATGTGTGATTGAAAATAATTTAATATTCTATAAATTTGCCAAATGAGAGCTATGTTGCTCATTGCACAAAATTCAACTTGGCACGATGATTTAATTGAACCTTTTTTTCGTTGGCTGAAAACAAAAGCATCTTGATTATTTATGCAATCTTCTTCTTATTTTTTAATTTTTTTAATTAAAAAAAAAACCTTCGTGTATAAGGAATTTCACTTTTAGTGAAAAATATTTTTTTAATAATCAAACCGTTTGGAAATTCTTCCCACACGGAGGCTTTAGCACAAAAATCATTGTTTGGTTGTTTTGTTGAAAATATTTGTCAATATTGAGTTTTCATTTTCAATATTTTGATCTAAAGATTAAGCGATAAGATCGAGTTTTCATTTTCAATGTTTTGATGGAAAGATTAAGAGAATAGATAAATCACTGTTTGGTTGTTTTGTTGAAAATAGTTGCCAAGAGACTTTTCAAGATACAAGTTTTATTTTTCAATCTTTTGATCTAAAGTCTAAGAGTATAGATAATGTCACACATATATAATTTGAATCATATCTTCGATATACTCCTTGTGCGCACACAAAAGTTATCTTTGCCATTAAAGACTTACACGTACATAATTGTTGCTGAAATTCAACCTCATTCTATGTTATTTATTATTTTAATATTTCATCGATGTAAAATTTATTCTTTAGCATTCCTTTACAAGATAATGTCTTGTTTAAATATACCCCTCATGGATTTCCACTATCCATTTGAGCTTGAAATGTGCAAAATTGTTATTCTAAATTTATTGAACTTTGATACCTTGTTAAATCACGTGATCTAAAATTTATGTTGTAAGATGAACTAAATTTGTTGTTGGAGCTTATTGAATTTTGATACATTATAAAATGATAAAAAAAAAAAAAAACCTAAGTAATTTTGATTAATGTTATAATTGATAATGTAGAAGAAAAAAGGACTGGGCAAGTCCCATGTCAAAATCTCACACAGTATTTGTATTTGGTCTTCCCTTTTTATTGCCGAGTCATTTGCTCAATTAGAAGCCTTCTAGTTCCTACACCCCTTCTCTCGCTCTATCTGTTTTCTCTTCTTATATGGCCAATCCCACTCCACTACCTCACATCCCTTTCTCTTCTCACCATCACCACCACCACAACCGCCATCGCCTCCACCGCCTTGAACCACTCACTTTGTCTTTATTATCCATGGAGCAATACCCGGTCAACCTATTGCCTTCTGATGAGAAAAGAAAGGTTATCAATGAAATGGACTTCTTCGCCGACAAGAAAGATGATGACGAGTCGAAAACAGGCACTGGCGATATCAACAAAAAGGATTTTAGCGATCCCACAGAATTGGATTTCGATGTAAATGTAAGACTTTTAGTACTGTTAGTTAAATATTGATCAGTTTGGTTTGTATGCTTAAGAATTCTTGTTTTAATATAGACTGGTTTGCATCTTCTCACTGCCAACACTACTAGTGATCAGTCCATAGTGGACGATGGGATTTCTCCGAATTCAGAAGATAAAAGATCGAAAACTGAGGTGAGATTAGTCATATTTGTATTTTTAAGTTTTGACGGTACTGAATAGAACTTGACAATATATTGACTTGTACTAAATGTTTATCGACTTAGATGGTTGTCCTTCGAGCTGAAATGGAAAGAATGAATTCGGAAAATCTTCGACTAAAGGACACGTTAAATCAAGTAACAAACGACTACAACAGTCTTCAGATGCAGCTGGTAACACTGAAGCAACAACAAGAAAGAGATCATCAGAGAGCTGCTCATGATGATAATGGGATAACAGAAGAACATGGAGGAAAACTAGTGGTCGATACTAACAAGCAACAGCAAAATTGTAATGGCTTTGTGGTGCCTAGACAATTTATGGATCTTGGACTGGCTGCGGAGACGGAAGTAGCCCCATTATCGTCGACCGAGGGAAGGAGCTGCCGGGACCGATCACGATCCCCGGTGAATAATATCGATGGGTTGTTGAAGAAAATTGGGCGAGAGGAGATTTCAGACAAGGGATCTCATGGTTGGGGTCCTAACAAGGTTCCTAGGCTCAACCATTCTCCGGAAAGCATCGATCAAGCTGCCGAGTCTACTATGAGGAAGGCCCGAGTTTCGGTTAGAGCCCGATCAGAGGCTCCAATGGTACGCGATTGAACCTAGTATACATAACGAAAAATTAAATCTTGTTCTGAATAATATTGGATTGACTATGCCATTGAAAAATTTGGTTGTTGTCAGATCACGGATGGATGCCAATGGCGCAAGTATGGGCAGAAGATGGCAAAGGGAAACCCGTGTCCTCGGGCATATTATAGATGCACCATGGCTGCCAGTTGCCCGGTTCGAAAACAAGTATGTATAAATTTTCAACTTTTGAACAACCAAGATATTATAGTAATTTAAATATCAATAAATGATTTACTAATCCCATACAAGAATTCACATTATTTTAATATGCATATATATAGAGGCAAAGTTCACTGCTCTATTCAGTTTCTACCAGCTAATCTTTGAAAATTTTCAGTCATTAAGGTAGGTTTGTCCCTTTGGTCTAGACAACATGATTAAGATGGAAAAATATATGAAAATTAGTCAGTTATCTCATCATGTATATAGTACGGTCCAATTTATCGAATATACAGCAAGTGTACTAATAATTTGTTCCTTTCGAGCATGTTGTGTATGCAGAATTTGGCGTACAAAATTTTGACTTTTTCCGTTTTTAACATTGTCCTGACAGGTACAAAGATGTGCAGAAGACAAAACCATCCTAATAACAACGTATGAAGGCAATCACAACCACCCATTGCCACCAGCAGCCATGGCAATGGCATCGGCTACATCTTCAGCCGCAAGAATGTTACTCTCTGGTTCAATGCCAAGTGCCGATGGCCTAATCAACTCAAATTTCCTCGCCCGCACCCTCTTCCCTTGCTCCTCCAGCATGGCCACCATATCCGCCTCCGCACCTTTTCCTACTGTTACATTGGACTTAACTCAAACCCCAAATCCCTTACAATTCCCAAGATCTCAAAACCAATTCCAAATCCCATTTCCTAATGCCGCCAACAGTTTTTCAAGCAATCCAGAAGCCATTCTACCGGAAATCTTCAGCCAAGCATTACACAATCAATCCAAGTTTTCTGGTCTCCAAATGTCAGAGGACATGGAAGGAGGTCAACAGGCCATGCCATCACTTCCGGCCGCAATGAATGCACTTGCAGCAGATCCAAATTTCACTGCTGCATTGGCAGCTGCCATTACCTCTCTTATTGGGAATTCACATCCAAACAATGCCAATAACACTGCCACAAATGTTGCAACCACCACCACCACCAGCAACTACGGCGGTGGTGTTACGAATAGCAAAAATAACAGCAATGGAAACAATAAAGTTAGCAGCTCAAGGTTTCCAGTGAATTGAATGTCAATAAGCTTTATATTCCACTTTTTTTCTTTGAAAAATTTCTGTTTTTTTATTATTATTCTCATTTTACTCCAATAGACTATTAAAAATGACATTATACCTGGAGTAAGTAATGTATTTGGGTTTTTAATAATGTAATTCAAACTGTCAATCAATGTACAAAAATGTTGGAAAAAATAAATAGTGTTGCTTTTTGTACGGAGCCGGAAATTTGTGGATAAATGTGTATATATTTTGTGGTGGCGTTGAATTTGTGCATTCTTGTGTGAGTCAAGCAAAAAGTATACGGAGAAAGGGACAGAGATTGAAAGAAATTAAAGAAGTGTTGAAATATTCTTGGAGCATTCGCTTGTATTTTTGCTTTTAAGTGCTATTCCTATTGCAGCCAAGAAAGCAGTCAATAAAAACGTCTCAAAGTTGTTAGAAATTAAAGTGAATCATTTGACACGGAATGACGATGGAAAGAAACGGAGAGTTTGTAGAACTCGGTTTAAATTTTCGAGTTCCCCACGGTGTCTAGGTCAAGACCCACCTACTCAAAACTCAAAATGACGAGTTAGACCGACTTGCACCCTATATTGGTTGGTGGGGGCAGGTAAGATTCTCAAATTAGAAAGATATTTTCTAGCCTAGCTCCAAGTATATTTTTAAATAGACCTTATGAAATCAGGGCTAAATTGGACCCTAATTGTCAGTCGAACCATCCACTTAGACCCTTTTAACTTCTTATGTAATATTCGAACATGCTCATTATCCAAAGTCGAATAATTTGATCAATAAAGCTGCACGTACAGAGCAACTCTTCATAGGGGCCTTACTGGCCCCTCATTGTAGCAGTGGGTCCCACTTGAAAAAAATAAAATAGTGGCAGCCCCCATTGTGTGTTGCTTGACAGGGGCCTGTGACGTGCAGCATTAATTTGATTTAGGTTTAAGAAAAACGGAACTTTAATACATCAGTTCCAAAGCCGAATAATTTGATTTAGGTTCAGGAAAAACAAAACTTTAATACATCAGTTCCAAAGACTCAATACAGTCAAAGATGATTGGTGACTTTTTGTAATTGTTAAATTTTATGGAAATTAGCACAGAGGGCAAAGTACACAAGATCACAAAATTGATGTCACAAAGTTTGAAGTTATGAATGTTGTATGGATTGAACTAGCATCTGAACATGCTTCTTCTGTTATTAATTCGTCGACTAATATCATGTTGAATTGATCGTATATCACTTTTTTGTTTTAACCCATTAAACTTGTGCCTTGTACATGTTTGAAATTTCATAATCAATAGAACAATTTTCTAAATATTTATGAATTTCTTTTTTTCTTTAATTTGATTTTATTTCCCTTTTCAAAATGTGTTTGAGAAAAAATATTTGAGTTGATTAAACTAATCTTAATTTTATATTTATGAGACTCCCTTTTTTTTTTTTTGGTAAGTTTGAATCATGACAAGGGTGAAATATTTATTCATAAAATACAAGTTTAGGAGGAGAACGTAGACCTAAACACCAATCAATGTAGATTCTCTATAGAATTTTTTTTTTTATTTTTTATTTTTTATTTTTTTTAAATTTAACCAATATGGTAGTTAAGGCATTTCTAATGGAGATCCCAAAACACCATTTTATCCCATAAAAAATGATGCAAAATACCTTCAATGTTGCACCATAGTTTGCACCGTTTTGGTGCAAAATGGTATAAAACGAATAGTGTCAAAACAAAAATTCTTTCAATAAATAAATTGTTAGGATTCGAAAAAATGAAGAAAAAGCTTAAATACTGTTTATTTGGTATAAGTTTTGGTGTAATAGGTTAGTAATGATTAGTTTAGTGCAAGATTTGATGTAAAATGGTTCAAAGCTTACCGCAAATTTGATGCAGCATTGAAAATCGTCTTAAAGAGTAAAAGATTAACCGTGTATAATATTTTATTGGCTCAAGTCACTCCCATTATCACTATCCTTGTCGGAGTTCATCAAAGTTAATTTGTCCATGACCTAATTCTAATAAATCTAATCCCTCGAAAATATTGCAAGTATATATTCAAAAGTATCACACGCATAACAAAAATTTCGAGATGTAAGAACAAAGCTATGAGCTTATGTGCATCGTGTTTATTCAACTCATTGTAGCTTGGAGAATCCCCAAGTTTTATTAAAGAATGAAGGGTTGCTAACTTGGCTAGAGGAAGAAGCAGTACATCTAGAAGATAAATAGAAGGGCAGGTGGATATTCTGGAAGGGCATTTTGTTATTGTACAAAATATTTTTCTATTCTTTTGGGCAAGATGCAGGAATTTGTTATGCTGCTAGTTTTGTATTTTATTTAAGTTGGTTTTCTATGTATTAGATATATAGATTAGAATCAATACAATAAGAAAATTCTCTCCAAAAGTTTTGTGCTCTGTCTATTACTTAGCTTTTTCGTGTATGGTATCGAGCCTTACAATGACAGATGATCAAACTACTTCAAACATAATTCCAAATTCAAAATTCAAATCTACCTCCAAACACAAATCCAAATCCACTTGCAAACTCTCATCATGATCCTACTCAGCTAGCTAGTCTATATTACATTGGGACAAATAATGGAACAAGGGCCATGTTGATGACTCGTAGCTCGGAAGCCAACAATTACTATTCATGGGCCAGATCGACGAGAAGGGCTCTTAGAATCAAGAACAAATTGCGGTTCATAGATGGCACCCTTTGTGAAATTTTAGACTCGAATGATCCATGTATGGAACACTGGTTGAGATGCAAGGACATATTAATCACTTGGATGCAAAACACCATGGCCGTTGACATCAAATGTAGCACGGTGAAGAGATTGCCTATTCATGGGCCAGATCGACGAGAAGGGCTCTTAGAATCAAGAACAAATTGCGGTTCATAGATGGCACCCTTTGTGAAATTTTAGAATCGAATGATCCATGTATGGAACACTGGTTGAGATGCAAGCACATATTAATCACTTGGATGCAAAACACCATGGCCGTTGACATCAAATGTAGCACGGTGAAGAGATTGCCTATCATTATGGCTGAAACTTGAGCAAAGGTTTGCTCAATAAAATGTACCTCGTATCTCTAATACCACACAAGGTATAATAACATTAGTATAGAACCAAGGTGCCATATGTTACACCTCACTCAATTACAGTCAAAGTCATTGAATTATATAGTTAAAGTTAAAGCCAAATAAGGATTTAAGTTGGAGGAATGATTTTCATGGGGTTTAAATTTGAAATTGCTAGTACTTAAGAGGGCTCGAAATGATATAAAAATAAATTTTGGGATTTAGCTTCTAGTATGATAAATAAGATGACTAAATGTTAAATTATATAAGGGTTGGGGACTTGTAGCGTAATTATAGTTATGGGGTGAAATTTGAAATACCTTAATTAAAAAAAATTAAAAAGAAAAAGAAAAGGGAAACGATCAGGCGGTATCAATCCAATTCACACACAAATGAGAAGGAAAACCCATTTTCGTATATAGAGGTGAACGAAGCCGAGAATGGAGAGAAAGAAAGAGGAGAGAAAAGAGAGAGGAAAAAAAAAGGGAAGAAGAAGAAAAAAAAAAATAGAAAATTTTTCCCAACGTGTTAGGAATTAATTGGCCTACATTATTATGCTTGAATTCCTCAATTTTGAAAAGTAACTAAAAATTTACTTATTGTCAAGTTATGTTTGATTTTATAGTTGTTAGATTGTTAGATTAAATTCAATTTTATTGAAGGGGTTAAGTATAATAAACTATGAAATTGAGTAAAATGAATGAAAAATTAGTTTTAGTGATTAAAAAGACTGTAGAAATCCCTTACACGTGAAATGATTTTATTTGGGTATCGTCTATTTAATTATTGAAATTATTTAAAATAATTAATTGTTTATTTAAAAATGATATCGTATTTCAGGCAATGATACTGACACCAGAGTAGCTTACCAACCGGGTTGATTTTGCGAACATAGTACTGTGAGTGGAAAAATATAAATATTTTTAAAATATTTATAAATTAAGTATATTGTCAAAGTATGTGCAATTATGTGTTCGAATTATATGGTTATTATGGAAATCTCTGTTATTATGATACACGTGGAATATCAAAGATTATTTATGGCATATTTGCGACTTGCTATGTAAGACATGTGATATTGAGATTTGTTTTGTATATGAGACATGCAATATTGAGATCGGCCAGAAAAGTACCCATGATTATATACTTCTTCTAGTTCACAGAGGGGTCTTGGTCGTGTTCTATCCTACATGGAGGGTCTTGACCTAACATTGGTCTTGATCGTGTACATATAGTTCACAGAGGGGTCTTGGTCGTGTTCTAGAATTGATTATGAGAGGTCTTGAGACCGGCTTTCGTTCACGGAGGGGGCCAAAGGCCTATGACGAAAGTTCTTAGCCCGAGGGGCGGATTATATATTTCAGTTAGAGGGTACATTTTTGGTGAATTTTTCAGCACGTTTGATGTAATGAGATTATATCATGGTTATCAGCTGATGTTTATATCATGATTTTGAGATGATATTTTACGACCTTATGTGAATATTTCACTTTTGGTTATAATTACATGATATTATCTTGTGAATTATTAAATGATATGGATTCGATTTTCGATAAAAATGTAAAATTGAAAAAGTATAATTATTTTCGAACTTCTCCACTCACTGAGCTATCAACTCATATATTTTCCCGTAATTTTCCTACAGGTGGAAATTGATTCTTTTTAGCTGGAAGAGCCTAATGATTTCCAAATGAGAGCCACACGACATGTTGAATATTATAACTCATATTGATGAACACAGAGTAAATATTTTGGGCCCATCGCATTATATTTTATATAAGCATTTGATTTTGTTGCATTTTTTTTGAAATAACTCATTGTCAGCTTTTGTGATAGATTTGACATCTAGTCAACATCTATCATCGGTGCACGTCACGTTTCGGGTCCACTAGGGTGATTCGGGATGGGTTGTGTCACCGTAAGTGTTTATTTTTCAAAATTCAAAACTCTATTAGATGAACTATTAAATTGTGAGTCCATCCCTAATTGTTTATGTGGAGGTTTGGAAACAATATTTCAAAATCAGCAACATAATTGGGCAATGAAGTTCTTGACGGGCCTAAATGAATCTTACAAAGGTATTAGGGCTCAGATTCTTTTGATCAAATCATCCTTAATGAAGTTTATTCGATTATTCAACAAGAGGAGAAGAGAAGGGATATATCTTCAGATGGCGAGGTAACTGAATCCACGGTCCTTATAGCTTAGAGGAAATTTTTGAGACGGTGAAAAGTAGATCTTTTCATCTTAAGAGAAAGATCATTATTATTGTAGTCATTGTAAAATGCCATGACATTTTCTTAGAGCCGTGCTTCAAGGTAAACCCTAAACCAAACTGCTCGTATTACCATATGCTTGGACATACAATTGACAAATGGTATAAATTACACAGGTATCTTTTAGGCAACAGATTCGATGGGAAAGCTCGACCACCTTCATCTGGTGCAAATCAAGTTTCTACAATCCCAATTTCTGATCAATAGCAAGTGAGAGACAAAGTTTCGATTTCAATAACTCAAGAACAATATTCTCAACGTCTAGCACTCCTCAAGGCTCAAGCCATCCACCAACAGTTTGTCACAGCTCCCTTCAGCTAACAATGTGATAAGTGTGTTTTTGCACATTTATTTAGGTCACAAACATGACTTAATAACGAGCAAAATGATTGAATTGTGACTTAATCTTGTTACAGTTGTGAATTGTAGTGAACAACGATGAACATGATGAAACTCAAGAGAAAAGACGCGAAAAAGGACTAAAATGACACAAAGTGAAAGTTCAGGGACCAAGGTGCAATTATCCAAAAGTTGACCCGATGAAAAAATCGAGAAATTGATTAAACCAATTGCTAATTGACGATACCTTGGAATGATTGAATGAAAAGAATGAAGAAAAGATGCCAAGAAGTGAAGTATTCAAGTAGGAGGACCAAAATGAATATTTCTCATAGTTGGTAGTCGCATAGCGCTACCCTCTATGCGGTTGCATAGAGGCATACCGAAGCTTAAATGGCTAAATATTTTTACACTATGTGACCGCATAGAGTTGCTCTATGTGATTGCATAAAGCAATTCCGGGTAAAATTGTAGTTTCCTTTTTTCTTCGAAACTCTTATGGAAACAATATTTTTAGGGTCCTATAAATACAAAAACTTGATCAGAACGTAGGGGACGCCATTTTTACATGTTTTTGAGAGATTTTGAAGGAGAAACGAAGGATAGAACAAGAGAACAACATCGCGCCAAGTGAAGATTTGATTGAAGATTGATACGGGCGATGACGTTTCTTCAAATATTTTTATATTTTCTTCCTTTTAGGAGATCAATGAACCTTGTAATACTATGTTTGATTGTTGATTTGGATTTTTGACGTAATTGAACACAAGTTCCGGATTTGATTGATTTATTACGTTTTTATTTTCATATGATTATTGTGCACGTAATTATATGATTGTGGTGGCTTGATTTATGCATTCAAAAGAAGGAAAATAGATTCGACATAGTATAAATCATCATAGGGTCCGATAGGGGATAGAAATATACCTCTATGCCTTGTGTGAATCATTGGATATTCGTGAATTTATAATGCATTTCGGTATGTTAGTATTCGTCATAGAAATATAGTCGAATCATATATTGGTATAGGTTTGGCATTGCTCGAGAGAGATTGTTAAATTAAAATAGGAATATTGATTCATCTTTTGTGGAACTGTGTGTCAAAATTACATAATTGATAATTGAACGGGTATTGCTTGGGGATTCGTGATCCTAGTGCGTTAGTATACTCATTAAATCCATAAATTCGGGTTTAGGTGCATCCAAGTTATTTTGCATTTAGTATAATTTTTCATTCATGCTTGCATCAAAGTTTACATCTTTTTAGTTAAAGTACAAAACCTCAATTTGATTTTCGTGTTTCGGTTACGGTCATAATATATTAATTTGAACTAATTCAATCTTTGTGGGATCGATACTTGGAATCATAGTCCATTTTACTACTTGTTAACGAACCGTACACTTGCGGTGGATTTTAACTCGGAACAAATAATTTCGTGAACAAGTTTTTGGCGCCGTTGCCGGGGATTGAAAATTAGTTTTAATTTCATCTTTTGTGACACTAATTCAAACTTATTTAGATTAGTAGTAGTTAGCTTACTAGGTTTAGTTTGTTATTTACTTCAATTTAATTTTGTGTTGATTTTGCTATCTCAGGGCTTGTATGCAAGGAGCACATGATCAAGACTTGGTTCCCATAGATCTAGAGATCGAATGCACATTCTGTCACAGGCAAAGAGAAGCGAGAGCGGCACAACAAATGGCTAACGAGCAAAATCGACCGATAATTCCACTCAACGAAGGCATGGCAATTGAAGATGACGGGAATACAATACTTGGGGACTTCATGGCATCATTGGTGGTTCAAAGTCAATCTAGCATTGTGTATCCTCCATTTGGGCAACCGAACTTCCAGCTGAAAACAAATGTGATTCAGCTATTTCAGAATGGGCATCAATACCACGGGATGGCTAGTGAGAACCCTCATACACACATATCTCGATTTCTGGATATGTGCCAACACTTTAGGTACTAAGGTATCTCGGACGATACTATAAGACTGCGGTTGTTTCCACACACCTTGCGGGATAAGGCACTTGAATGGCTGGATTTACTTCCCGTCGCAAGTATCACCACTTGGAACGAGCTAGCCCACAAATTCTGCACCAAGTTCTTCTCGCCAGCTAAGGTAGCCAAAATGCGACATGATATCTCTATATTCAACCAATGTGAGTCCGAATCATTTGAAGAGGCATGGAATCATTTCAAAAATATGCTAAAGAAGTGTCCATAACATGTCTTTGACAAGAAGACACGGATTCGATTTTTCTACACTGGATTACTTCCATCCTTCAAGAGGATGGTGGATTCATCATCTGACGAGTCTATCTCCACAAGAACAATTGACGGAGCATGGGAGCTATTTGAGAGAATGGTTACAACTTCAGCCATGTGGTCTACAGATCGAGTGGTTCAGAAGAGAACGCCAGGGGTTTATGAAGTAGATACTTACTTAGCATTGTCTGCAAAGATAGACTTTTTGTCCCATAAGGTTGAGAATATTTCACAGACTGCCACTGCAAAACAAGTCAAGAAGCAAAGCTGTGAAGAATGTGGAGCAGACCACAACACTGTTAATAGTTCAATTCTCGCACAAGGGGTCGAGCATGCAGATTTTGTGCAATGGGGTCAACGCCAACAGAACAACCCACATTCAGAAACCTTCAATCAGGGCTGGAGAAAACACCCAAACTTCTCGTGGAGTAATTAGAATCAAAATAGACCACAAGGTCAATATCAGTAGCAGGATAAAAAGCCACCATTGGAAGAGATGTTCGAGAAATTCATGGCAACAACTAATCAGTATATGGAAGCCAACAACCAGTTTATACGAAAGATATATGCAACTCTTCAAGACCAAAGTGTAGCAATAAAAAATTTGGAGACACAAATGGGACAGATGTCAATCTCCATGACCGGTAGTGCGCCAGGAAATTTACCCAACAACACTGAAATCAACCCTAAGGAGCACGCAAAAGCTATAACAACCAAAAGCGGAATACAACTATCGGAGATACATGTAAAAAGACCGGTAACTAGCAAAGAATCATCACCAACTGCAGATGACGAGATTGTGGAACAGACTGAACAAACAACATGGGATGTGATCAAGAAGAATTCGAATACATCACGGGGTACAACTACCAATCCCGTCAACCCTCATGAGCCTCCTATTCCATTCCCGCAGAGGTTGAAAAAGCATAAATTGGACCAGCAATATAGTAAGTTTCTTGAAGTTTTCAAGAAATTACACATCAACATCCCATTTGTTGAGGCACTTGTTCAGATGCCAAGTTATGCGAAATTCCTAAAGGATATCCTCTCCAACAAGTGAAAGATAGAAGAAAACAAAATAGTGATGCTAACTGAGGAATGCAGTGCCAGAATTTAGAGAAAGCTGCCTCCAAAACTAAAGGATCCAGGAAGTTTTACTGTACCTTGCACTATTGGGAATTGTCATTTTGATAAAGCGTTGTGTGATTTAGGTGCAAGTATTAATTCAATGCCTCTTTCTATTTTCAAGAAACTTAGCTTAGGAGAAGCTAAAGCCACAACAGTTACATTACAGTTAGCAGATCGATCCCTTACACATCCAAGAGGGATCATTGAAGACGTGTTGGTAAAAGTGGAGAAGTTCATATTTCCAGCCGATTTTCTCATCTTAGACATGGAGGAAGATAAAGATGTTCCACTCATATTGGGGCAATCTTTCTTAGCTACTGGAAGAGCGATTGTCGATATTCAGAAATGGTAGCTTATATTGAGGCTTGGCGAAGAGCAAATCTCTTTCAACTTGTTCAAGACAATGAAATTCCCTACTAAGTCAAATAGCTGCTTCCAGATCGATGTAATTGATAGAATAATTCAAGATACATTTCAACTACATCATCCTTCCGATGCATACGAGACGTGCATTGCACATTCTCAATCCACTCACACTGATTCAAGTGAGATTGAAACATGTGCACGATTTTTGGAAACTAATCCACCATACATGCACAGACGTTACTTCGAAGAGTTGGGAACTAGGACTACAAAGTCAGTGCCATCTATTCAGCAACCTCCCAAATTGGAACTCAAGCAATTGTCACCGCCACCACACCTTCGATATGCTTACCTAGGGAAATCTTCTACACTTTTGGTTATTTTTTCAAGTACTGTCAGTGAAGTGGAGGAAGAGAAACTACTTCGGGTGCTAAAGGAGAATAAAACAGCCATTGGATGGTCTATTGTAGATATCAAGGGGATCAACCCATCGCTGTACATGCACAAAATACTCATGGAGGAAAAATTCAAACCAAGCATTGATGGTCAACGGAGATTGAATCTACACATGAAGGAAGAGGTTAGGGCTGAGGTATTGAAGTTGCTTGACGCAGGCATCATCTATCCAATATCAGATAGTGCATGGATCAGTCCAGTACAATTTGTTCCCAAGAAATGGGGTATTACAGTGATAGAAAACGAGAAAAATGAGTTGATTCCTACACGTACAGTGACTGGATGGAGAGTTTGCATCAATTACCGCAAACTAAACGCTGCTACTAAAAAGGATCACTTTCCACTACCGTTCATTGATTAGATGCTGGAGAGACTAGCAGGGCACTTGCATTACTGTTTTCTGAATGGGTATTCCGGGTATAATCAATTCCTGTAGCACCTGACGATCAGGAGAAGACAACTTTCACTTGCCCCTACGGTACCTTTACATACCGTAGGATACTGTTTGGTTTATACTACGCTCTTGCAACTTTTCAGCGCTGCATGATGGCTATTTTCTCAGATATGATTGAAAAATTCGTCGAGGTATTCATGGACGACTTCTCAGTGTTCGGGTCTTCTTTTGATGAGTGCTTGGAGCATTTGAGTCTTGTGCTATAGCGGTGTACGGAAACTAACTTGGTACTGAATTGGGAGAAATACCACTTTATGGTACAAGAAGGAATCGTGCTAGGACACAGAATCTCAGCAAAGGGTATTGAAGTGGACAGAGCAAAGATTCAGGTGATCGAGAAATTACCACCACCTATATCAGTGAAAGGTGTTCGTAGTTTCCTCGAGCATGCCGGTTTCTACAGAAGGTTCATCAAGGATTTCTCAAAGATTACTAAACCATTGTGCTGTTTGTTGATGAAGGAACCCATATTTGAGTTCACGAAAGAGTGTCTGTTGACTTTTAACACCTTGAAGGAGAAGTTGATTTCAGCACCCGTGATCATCACACCTGATTGGAATCTGCCATTCGAATTAATGTGCGACGCCAGTGATTTTACTATTGGGACCGTCTTGGGACAATGAAGAAATAAGATATTTCACGTGATTTACTATGCAAGTAAGACCCTGAACGGCGCTCAACTCAATTATGCCACTACAGAAAAGAGCTCCTTGCCCCTTTGACAAATTTCGGTCATATCTTGTGGCGTCAAAGGTCAACGTTTACACAGATCACGCTACTATCAAGTACTTAATGGAAAAAAAGGATGCAAAGCCCCGTCTCATTCGTTGGATACTGTTGCTTCAAGAGTTTGACTTGGAAATCAAGGATAAGAAGGGCAGTGAAAATGTGATGGCAGACCACTTGTCTCGACTCGAGGCCACAGAACAGACAGAGACAGTGGAAATCAACGAAGTCTTCCTAGATGAACAGATTTTTGGTGTAGAGGAAGCAACCTGGTATGCGGACATAGTTAACTACTTAGCCAAGTCTATCATGCCGCCTGATTACTCCACTCACCAGAAGAAGTAATTTTTCGCTGAATTGAAGTATTATTTTTGGGAAGACCCCATTCTATACAGGCGGGAGGCTGATCAAATCGTTCGTCGCTGCGTACCTGAGGAAAAAGTGCCTTTGATATTAGAATATTGTCATTCATCTACATATTCAGGGCATTTTGGTGCTTCGAAAACAGTGGCGAAGATCCTTCAATCAGGTTTTTACTGGCCTACACTATTTAAGGATGCCTTTGAATTTATGAAGAGGTATGAACGATGTCAACGCACCAGTAATATATCCAGGAGAAATGAAATGCATTTGACCAGTATCCTGGAGGTGGAACTATTTGACGTCTGAGGGATTGACTTCATGGGGCCATTTTCCCCATCTTTCTCTAATCAGTACATATTAGTGGCTGTGGATTACATATCGAAGTGGGTTGAGGCAGTTGCATTACCTACCAACGATGGGAAGGTGGTGATTAAGTTTATAAAGAAACATATTTTTACCCGCTTTGGAACACAGAGGGCTATAATCAGTGACGAGGGCAAACATTTCTGTAATCGCCAGTTTGAACAATTTTTGACTAAATATGGTGTTAAAAATTGTGTAGCCAATGCATATTATCCCCAAACCAGCGGACAAGTCGAAGTGTCTAATAGGCAATTGAAGCGAATACTCGAAATCACAGTAAACTCGTCATGAAAAGATTGGTCTAAGAAACTAGACGACGCCTTGTAGGCCTATAGGACTACATTCAAGACCCCTATAGGAATGTTACCATATCGACTAGTTTTTGGGAAGGAATGCCACTTATCTCTTGAGATAGAACATCATGCTTACTGGGCAATGAAGAAATTGAATTTGGATTTGAAGGCTGCGGGTGAAAAACGTCTACTACAACTTAATGAGCTGGACGAGCTCAAAATGGAAGCCTACGAGAATTCAAGACTCTACAAAGAGCGCACCAAGAAATGACATGATATGCACATTCAGAGGCGTGAATTTACGGTGGGGCAGAAAGTGTTACTCTACAACTCAGGCTTAAGCTGTTTCCAGGAAAACTGAGATCGAGGTGGTCTGGTCCGTATATTATTACACAGGTTTTTCAACATGGGGCAGTTGAGATCACTCACGACAGCAAGGGGACATTCAAGGTCAATGGACAGCATTTGAAGCACTATTGGGGCGGCGATTTTTCAAAGGAAAAGTCTACCGTTCATCTTAGACCACGAGAATGACACAATACGGATGCCTCCAAATCGAACATCCAAAGGGAAGGAGAAGGTTAGTTCCACATCCGGCACAGCCCGGACTAGGGAACCCGAAGGGGGTGTCCGACGTTTTCTAACTTCAGACCAAGCTGCCCGTTACGCCAATATAGTCCGTGAGTGGGCGCTCATCCCGGAACGACTAGTTAAGTTGGATGATTTACTGGGTTTTGAATTGGTTTATTTAATCCATAACTGTGGTTGGGAAAAAGTGATCGAAAGACCATACCCAGTCTATGAAAATTTGGTGCGGGAATTCTATGCAAACTTCAATGCTAAAATAGACACACATGGATCTGACCATCTGCATCAAACACAGGTTCGGGGTAAATGGATCATGTTTTCACCTGAGGTAGTACATGACTACTATCAGCTCACCTGGACTAATGATGTCCCAGTTCTGCATGATTTCAACTGGGTTGAGGTTGAAGAATTTCTATTGGGGCATGAAAATGCTTGGCCTCTCCCTACTGCTGATTGGTATCAGATTGACCTCACTCCTTCTATAGCCATCCTATGGTTGCTCATCTGCCACAATATCGAGCCCATCTCCCATAGGATGACTTTCACCAATCAGAAGGTGAGGTTCATCTATCACTTAGTTCGGGGCAACGAGATAGACTTAGCAACTTACATTTACAATCAGATACAAGTTACAGGCACATGGGGTGACAGGCACACCTCACTGATTTTTTCGAGGTTGATAAGTGGAATTTGTAGAGCTGCCGGCATACAAGCTCAGCCAGGGAAGGCACCGGATAAACCAAGTCCATTTATCAAATGCCTCACACTCGAGGCCCAGGACCAAGCCAGAATAAACATCAACAGAAATTGGAAAACGAGCGCCAGCGAAAACAACAGGCTGCAGAAGGGCCAGCAACTGAGGACTTTGGAATGCCACAGGCTCCACCACCACCGGTTGACGTGGACACCCAGTTATTGAGGTAGATATTTGCCACTATGACTAGACACAGCCGAGACATACAGCAGCTTCAGCACTCCTTTGGGGCACTGACTACCACCATCCAGAAACTTCGCTTCCACTGCCAGCATTGAATCCATCGCGGCACGCCGACAGATAAGTACCTTTGACGGGTGTTTGGGCATGTACGTTGGTCGAATGGATGGTATACAGTGACGGGTAAACGAGTCTTGGGACCGTCTAGAGAGTTTGGAGACGAGGGTTCAGGCCATGAAGATGGAGTAGACCCAGCAGTCTGCCATGTTGAGAGAGATCTTGTCCTGCCTTCCCCCTCCTCCTGGCGATGATGATGCTGGGCCGAGCTTTCCGTCCCAGCTACTGTTTTGATCAGGGGAGTACTGTTTTCCCTATTTTGATTTTTCGTCTTCATTTTGTCTTTAATCTTTTGTTAATCTTACATTGAGAACAATGCATTAACTAAGTTTGGGTAGGGTGACATAATTTTAAATCTCTATCTGTGTTCATCATTATCTATTTTCCACTAATTTCAATTATTGCAAAATGTGTGCATGATGAGTGTTATAAAAAAATAATAATAATTGTATTTTATTCAGTTTGTTTTAAATTCTCTTCATGCATGCTTGTGTGGGCTTAATAACCTTGTTAGCTATGATGATATTATTGTACTGGTTTAAACTGCAAAAACTTTGGATCTGATGTTAATTAGACTAACTGATACTTATTGATGCAACAATTGATATGATCTATGCACGTTATTCATGTTTGACATATTAGGAGAATGACTGGATTTTGGGCATAACATAGGAAAAGAATGATAACCCTCTATTGAATTAACACATAAACTACCTTAAGACAGTTTGGTGATAGTTGAGCTGTTATAAGAAAGCATTGAGATGAGCGGGGGCTCCGTGCATGAAATTTATCGTGTGAATTGCCTAGACCAGTGAGATGAAGAGTAGGTGAAAATCTTAAATTGAGGGTTGATTTTGGAAACTAAATGTCTAAAAAAATGACAAAGGGCAAAATTTTAATATGTGAGAATAAAACACTTATTTTCATGCTTTTATGATTCAAGCAAGTAAGCTTGTAAGGATATTTCAAAATCTGGTGCCCTAAAGCCAACTGGCCTGGGAGTCACCAGCCCAAAGCTCGATACATGGGTCATATAGAAAGCAAGAGGAAAAGAAGTTAATAAAATGTCATCTTATCGAGTTGTTATAACTCGAGTGAATAAGCCTGCAAGGGTTTAAAACCTGGTGCCCTAAAGCCAACTGATTTGGGAATCATCGGTTTAAAGCTCGTTACATGGGTTATATAGAAAGCAAATGAGAAGATGACAATCAATCAGAAATTAAAGAAATGTGAGAAAAACAAAAAGAGAGACAAAACATGACGAAAAGCCCTTAGACATTTGGTTGAAGAGACTATACCTCTGAGGCGATACAAGTAATCTAGTTTAATCTTGAGTGTCGAAACAATCAAATTTAGGAGAGCCTTCACTTTTTGAAATGTAGATTTGTGATAGTAATGCTAAATCCAAACTACAAAAAGGTGAGGACTACTACATAAATTCCTAATCTTAAAACACAACCCCAAGATAATTGAGTGAAAATAATAAGTTTGGGGGGTTGTGTATCTCTCAAGTGAGTAAGGATATATTTGACCACTTGGGGTCGGGACTCAATTTCATCATGAACCTGATATGTTGGCATGAATTCACACACACTCGTTAATTTGCATTTAACAGGTAAATGTTGATGTCATGTTTACACAGATAAATTTTTAAATACTCAATCCAATCCTGAGCCACAACAGGGTATTAAGTCATGTTTGTTCAGAATTAAGTCACTATCTTGTTTGAGGACAAACAATAGTTCAAGTTTGGGGGGTTTGATAAGTGTATTTTTGCACACTTATTTAGATCACAAACATGACTTAATAACGAGCAAAATGATTGAATTGTGACTTAATCTCGTTACATTTGTGAATTGTAGGGAACAACGATAAACATGGTGAAATTCAGAAGAAAAGACGCGAAAAAGGACTAAAATGACGCAAAGTGGAAGTTCAGGGACCAAGGTGCAATTATCCATAAGTTGACCCGATGAACAAATCGAGAAATTGATTAAGCCAATTTCCAATTAACGATACCTTGGGATGATTGAATGAAAAGAATGAAGAAAAGATGCCAAGAAGTGAAGTATTCAAGTAGGAGGACCAAAATGAATATTTCTCATAGTTAGTAGCACTATGCGACCCTCTATGCAGTCGCATAGAGGCATACCGAAGCTTAAATGGCCAAATTTTTTTACTCTATGCGACCTCATAGAGTTGCTCTATGCGGTCGCATAGAGCAATTTCAGGTAAAATTGCAGTTTCCTTTTTTCTTCGAAACTCTTATGAAAACAATATTTTTAGGGTCCTATAAATACAAAAACTAGGCCAGAACGTAGGGGACGCCGTTTTTACATATTTTTGAGAGATTTTGAAGGAGAAACGAAGGATAGAACAAGAGAACAACATTACGCCAACTGAAGATTTGATTGAAAATTGGTTCGGGTGATGACGTTTCTTCAAATATTTTTATGTTTTCTTCCTTTTAGCATGTTAGGCTAGATTTATTATTGCTAGGAGATCGATGAACCTTGTAATACTACGTTTGATTTTTGACGTAATTGAACACAAGTTCCGAATTTGATTGTTTTATTACGTTTTTATTTTCATATGATTATCGTGCACGTAATTATATGATTGTGGTGGCTGATTTATGCATTCGAAAGAAGGAAAATAGGTTCGACATAGTATAAATCATCATAGGGTCCGATAGGGAATAGAAATATATCTCTATGCCTTGTGTGAATCATTAGATATTCGTGAATTTATAATGCATTTCGATATGTTAGAATTCGTCATAGAAATATAGTCGAATCATATATTGGGATAGGTTTGGCATTGCTCGAGAGAGATTGTTATATTAAAATAGGAATATTGATTCATCTTTTGTGGAACTGTGTGTCAAAATTACATAATTGACAATTGAACGGGTATTGTTTGGGGATTCGTGATCCTAGTGCGTTAGTATACTAATTAAATCCATAAATTCGAGTTAAGGTGCATCCAAGTTATTTTTCATTTTGTATAATTTTTCATTCATGCTTGCATCAAAGTTTACATCTTTTTAGTTAAAGTACAAAACCTCAATTTGATTTTCGTGTTTCGGTTAAGATCATAATAAATTAATTTGAGCTAATTCAATCCTCGTGGGATCGATACTTGGACTCATAGTCCATTTTACTACTTGTTAATGAACCGTACACTTGCGGTGTATTTTAAATCGGAACAAATAATTTCGTAAACACAATGTTCAATCGTTTTCCCCTTTTTCTTCTAATGTTGAAATCACGAAGATATCTTATATATCTCTATGCCTCTCTACTTATAGCACCAAGGCTACTGATCTTAATGCCATTCCTTAGATCCTAGAAACAAGTGCAATAGATCATATGATCTGTTCCATTTCATTTTTTTACTTCAATTAATTCTAAAGATTCATATTCTGTAGCTTTGCCTATTGGAGATGTTGCTCCTGTTATTCATGTTGGAACCATTAAAATTACCGTATCTCTTGTTTTCCAAAATGTTCTTTCTGTTCCTTCATTTTCTTTTAATCTCATCTTAGCTAGAAAAATTGCTCAAAAATCCAATTGCCGTCTCATGTTTTTCTCTGATTTTTCTTTATCCAGGACCTTCGACTTAGACAACGACTGGTATGAGTAAAGTAAAGGATGGTGTATATCATTTGCTAGGAAAAGAGATCTCTTTTTCAACCTTAGCCGAAGTTTTAAATCAGTTTTCTCATACTATACCTTTATTAGCTTTTGTAACTTGTAATGCTGAAGATTTCGATATTTGGTATTACAGGCTAAGACATTCATCTTATTTTGAACCTGCTTTAGGCAGTAACATTCATCATCCAAGCATTCTAACTACAAACCTTATCTTGCATACCCTTTAGCTAAGTTACACAAATTACCATTTCCTTCAAGTGAACACAAATCTGAAAGATGTTTTGAATTAGTGCATTGTGATATTTGGGGCCTTTGTAATGTGTTGAGTTATGATGGTTCTAGATATTTTCTAACTGTTGTTGATGATTTTAGTAGATGTACTTGGGCATACATGTTGAAATCAATCTAATGCAACTAGTGTACTACAACACATTTGTGCCATGATTGAGAACCAATTTGAA
Organism: Olea europaea var. sylvestris; assembly: GCF_002742605.1. Taxonomy (NCBI): domain Eukaryota; kingdom Viridiplantae; phylum Streptophyta; class Magnoliopsida; order Lamiales; family Oleaceae; genus Olea; species Olea europaea. The sequence goes on from NW_019236277.1 coordinate 94,362, forward strand.
AAAAAAAATCAAAATTATTCATAGTGACTAAGGATGTCAATTGGGTCGAGCCAGCTCGCGGTTCGCCGGCTCGGCTCGTGAAAAAGAAGCTCGTCAAGCCGAGCGGCTCGTGGCTCGTGAGCCTGTGACCAAAACGGTCACAAAAGTGACCATTTTGGTCACTTTTCAGTGACCGTTCTAGTAACTGAATTTTATTCAGTGACCAGAACGGTCACTGAATTCAGTGACCGTTTGGTCACTGAACTTTTTTCTCTTCCCCCCCCAATTTTTTTTTACTATAAATACCCCCTTCCCCCAAAGATTTTTTTCATATCAATTGCTCTTCCAAGATCACAACTCTTTCAACTCTCTTTTATTATATCAATTATCGAGTTTTTACTCTCTTATGCTGCAAAATATACAATATCAATTCAATTTTTCCAGTTTATTAGTTAGAATTTCAATTCATCTAATTCTCAATTCTCATAATCTCACTACATTTATATTCATCTAGTCAAGATTTCATCATAAACAATCACAGAAATAGATCAATGTTCATTTGTTGAGAGCTTGTTCAATATAGGATGTGAGCCATTGCCACATCATGGAGAATCGACTAGGACGTCGCAAAGTCAATTTCCAAATCAATTTGTCGGTCTAAATGACATATTGATTCCTGAAAATGTTCACATTCACGGTCAGGGAAGCCACACTCCAATTAATTTGGATGTTATTAACGTTCTCAAAGCGGAACATGAAGATGAAGATCAGCAATTAAATATTCCAGATGCGAGGGGACAGCGAAAGGCCAAAAAACAAGCAAAATGTTGGGATCACTTTAAGTTAATCTCAACGGGAAAAGTCGTTGATGGCCTTGTAGAATCCAAAGCAGTATGTAAATACTGCCAACAAAGATTAGCATGGCAAAAAGGAATTGGTACCACTCATCTTAACCGCCACTACAAATTATGTGCTGCCAGACATGGACTTCTTCCAGCTGGTCAAACACAATTACAATTTGGTAGTCTAGGCGCCGGTTTTACAACTTCACCCCTATCCACATGGGTGTATTCGGAGGACGAGACTCGAACCGAAATGGTGGAATTTGTTGCTGCCACTGAGTTGCCTGTGGCTATTGCAGACAACCAACACTTCGTCTCGTTCGTGAAAGAATATTTACAACCGAGGTATGTTGGGGTAAGTCAAAACACTCTTCGTGCAGATAATATAAATTATTTCAATAATTCAAAACAACAATTAATTATGGATTTACAACAATATGGGGGTGTTATATCCTTAACTTTTGATATATGGGAAGGGGTTAATAAAAGAGCATATATAGCTGCAATCGCACACTATATAGACCCGGTGTATGCATAAGAAAATTATTGCTTTTAGAATTATTGAATTTCCTCACAATGCTAATAATATATATAATGCTATTATCAGTATTGTTAGAGAATATCATTGTGAGAGTAAAATTCGATCTTTTACTTTTGATAATGCTAGTATTAATAAGGTAGTCGTTGATAAATTGTGTAGGACACTTCAACCTGATTTTGGTGGGTATTTGTTTCATATTCGTTGTGATTGTCATATCTTGAATTTAATTGTGCAAGATGGTTTAAAACATATAAAGGATGAACTTCAAAGGATTAGGAATGCATTAGTATATATTACGATCTCTCCTAGTAGAAAACAAGCATTTGAAGATTTTTGTGTCGAACTAGGGGTGATGACTGCTAAAACATTTGTTAGCGATGTAGGTCATAGATGGAACTCTACATACTTGCTATTAAAATCATGTGAAGGTTTCGAAAATTTAATAACTGACTTTTATAATAATAGACATGTTAGAAGTGATGATGATGGTATGTTAAATGAATCGGATTGGATTTTAGCTTTGAAAGTTAAACGATTTTTGACATCTTTTTATGAGACCACAAAGATTTTATCCCGCGTTTATTAGCCCACAAGCTGTATGGTGCTTGAACGCCTTTATATAATTGCAAGAATATTCCATAAATATAAAAATGATCCTACTTTTAGTGAAATTTTAATTGCTATGGAATTGAAGTTTAGAAAATATTGGAAAGAACTGGCTATGTTATTTCCTTTAGTATGCGCAATGGATCCCCGATATAATATTTCGAGAACTAAATATGTAATCGATCAAATCAATAAAACTTTAATACTTGATACACCTATCACCTATAAGAATTTAGAGCAAACATTATGTAGAATGTATGATTTATATGCGGAAAGAATGGGTGCAAATGTTAGTCGGGTACCCTCTGCTGCACCTACTCCTTCTACTGAAACTGAAGAAGATGCTGCGGAAATAATGAATTTATTTCAGGGCATTAGTACATTTAGATATGATGCAACTGCAATGTGTTCGTCTAGTGTCATGTTGTTTACATCTGCATCTCATCAAACATCGACCGATACTCAAAATGCGATGCCTGCCGAATTAATTGACTATTTTAATCATAATATGCCAACTGACAAAACAATTAAAAAAACTTCAGAAGAAGTAATTGAATTCTGGCGAAAGTATGAAAGACGTTGGCCAATTGTTTTTGCAATTGCGAAAGATCTATTGACACCTCCGGATAGCACTGTTGCTTCGCAGTCTGCTTTTAGTGCAGGTAAAAGGGTTTTGACTGATGTCAGGAGTCGACTGAAAGAAGGATTGGCAGGACGCTCATTTTCGACTACAAGATAAATACGCTGAAATTGCATGTCGTCAGGTAAGTGATATTTGATTTAATTATATTAATCAATTTTTTTTTATTTTTTAATCGTTAAATTTAATTTTCTTTAAAAAATTGTACACGTTACAACAAGTTGTTCGTGTACAATTTTTAACTCCGCCTACTTAAAATTGATGTAACCGGTCCCAAGTCCAGATAAAGGAGGAGGGTTTACATTTTATTAACTTTAAAAAGAAATCAAAAAAATATATTTTTTGAAAGTGTATTTCAAAAAATATATTTTTTGAAATTCGTTTTCATTATATAAATATTTTATACTTTATAAAAAGTATTACAAATTACAATATGATATAAATAAAAAAAATAAAAACTTATTTTCGTTAAATTATTTGTATTTTTTAACACTTTTTATTTTTAAAACTCTATTCTTTATTAACTTTAAAAAAAATCAAAAAAATATATTTTTTGTAAAGGTATTTCAAAAAATAATTCGTTTTCATTTTATAAATATTTTATAATTTATAAAAAGTATTACAAATTACGATATGATATAAATAAAAAAAATAAAAACTTGTTTTCGTTAAATTATTTGTATTTTTTAACATTTTTTATTTTTTAAACTCTATTCTTTATTTTATATAAAAAAAAATAGGCTAGCCCCGAGTCGAAGTTCAAACGAGCCACGAGCTCGTGGGCCGAGCCGAGCTCGCCCAATTTCAACGAGCCATGAGCTCGGCCCATTGCCAACCCTAATAGTGACAATGGAGGTGAGTTTGCTATGAAAAAATTTTATCTTGAAAGGAGGATTATACACCAGAAAACTTGTGTAAAGACACCACACCACAATACAATGCCATAGTAGAAAGGAAACATCAACATATTTTGAAGAGTAATGCTATTCGTAGTCGCTCACTGCGGTAGTCACCCTATGTGGCATATACATGGCAGGTGATTATTAGATATATTAATGTGGTAGTTTTTTTTATTCATTAATGTATCAAATAAATACCTACCATGTGTATGCTACGTAGGGCGACTGTCGCAGTGAGCGACTGCAAATAGTATTATTCTATTTTGATTGCTACTAGGGCCTTTAAATTTTAAAGTTCTATTCTTTTAAGACGTTGGAATGAATGTGTCATTATTATTGTTTATCTTATATATAAAATCACATCTTCTTTGTTAAAACACAAAAGTCTTTATGAAATTCTTTTCAAAACTAAACCTGTCTATTCTCAACTCAAAGTTTTCAATTATTTAGCTTTTGCAACTACTCTTATAAATGGGAGGCACAAATTTGACTCTAGGGCAGGAAAATGCGTTTTCTTGGGATATCCCTTTGGGATCAAAGGATATAAACTGTCGGACTTAGAAAAGCACGAAAATTTCATTTCTCATAATGTTATCTTTCATGAAAAAAAATTTCCTTTCGAAATCAATATCAAGGATTGCATTGTTAAAGAGACTAGTGTTCTACCAGACCTTAGTACCTTACCCAGCTTTTATTTCCTTAAATAATTACCACATCTTTTCCAAATGTTCCCATGCTAAGTGATTCTACCAAAATAGAAAACCTATGTTCAATGCTACCTAATTCTGCAGATCTTTCAACGGACATTGAGGCTAGAATCCACAAATTAATGAAGAAGCTAATCATTCAAATTCTTCCATCCCTAATCATACAAAAACAAATCATGGTCTTCAACTTCATCCTAAATCTACCAGAATAAAAAGAGCACCTTCACATCTGTAGGATTTCATTTTTCATCAAGCTGCTTTATCTCACCCATCTCAACGAGGAAAAAGGTACTTGCCTTTCAAGTAAATCCATTTTCCTTGGTAATTTATATCCTATGATAAATTACCAACTCCACGAAAAGCTTTTGTAACATCCATAACCAATCAAACCAAACCTAGGAACTATCAGGAAGCTTCCCAATCTTCTAATGATGTACTACTATAAAAGTTGAGATAAAAGCACTTAGTTAAATGATACCTGGGTTATTGTCGACTTACCTCTTGATAAAGAAGTAATATGATGCAAATGTGTTTACAAAATCAAATTTAATGCTGATGATAGTGTTGAAAGATTTAAGCAAGGTTGGTGGAAAAGGTGTATACGCAGCAAGAAGGTCTTAACTGCCATGAGACTTTTTCTCCGATAGCAAAACTGGTCACAGTAAGGACCTTGCTAGCAGTAGCGGCTGTGAAAGGGTGGTACTTGCATCAATTTGATGTGAACAACGCTTTTTCTATATGAGAACTTAGAAGAGGAAGTTTACATGCAATTACTACCGATTGTGGTGATGGAAATGGGACAAAGGTATATCGGCTTAAGAAAAGCTTGTGCAGATTGAAGCAAACTTCGAGATAAATGGTATTCCAAGCTACCTAATTTTACCATCCAGCAAGGATAAAATCAATCTAATGTTGATTATAGTCTGTTTACAAAGTTAGAATGTAGCTCATTAACAGCCATTTTTGTATGTGTTGATGATATTATAGTTGTAAGCTAACGTGTGGATATTGTCAATGCTTTAAAAACTTCTGTCAACGATAAATTTAAAATCAAAGACCTTAGAAAATTGAAATATTACCGTAAGATCAGAAAAAAGGTATCCAAGTATGCCAAAGAAAATATGCACTTGACATACTAAAGGACTCAGGCACAATATGTTATACTTTGCTAGAATTCCTTTATATCAAAATCTCAAATTATCTAAAGGCCTGGGGGAATTGCTTGCCGATCCAACTCTTTATAGGAGGTTAATTGGTCAGTTACTCTACTTGATAATAATTTGGCTAGACCTTGCATACTCAATCCAATTGTTGAGTCAATTTATGGATAGTCCTAGACTTCCTCATCTACATGCTATTTACAAAGTGTTGAGGTACATTAAAAGGGCACCAAGCCAAAGATTACTCTATTTAACAAGTTTTGAATTGAAACCTCAAGGTTACTATGATTCAGATTAGGGGGCTTGTAAATACACGAGGAGATCAGTGACAAGTTATCGTGTGTTCATTGGTTCTTCCTTGGAGTCTTGGAAATCAAATAAACAAAATGTGGTATCAAGATCTTCGGTTGAAGCTGAATATAGGGCAATGGCCAACCTTAGTTGTGAATTAACCTTGTTGAGATATTTATTCAAGGATTTAGATGTTCGACACCCTTAAGCATTAGTGTTATTTTATGACAGCAAATCTGCAATTTATATAGCCACGAAGCCAGTGTTTCATAAAGGGACGAAGCATATAGAATTTGATTCTCATTTGATTAGAGATAATATTCTGGAAGTGCGCAACACAACTGAGCATGTTAAAAGTAGATTAATAGAATGGCAAGTGGATATTCTAGAGGGGCATTCAGTTATTGTACAAAATATTTTTTCCATTCTTTTGGACAAGTTGCAGAAATTTTGTTAAGCTGCTAGTTTGTATTCTATTTAAGTCGGGTTTTTTTTTATTAGATGTATATATATATTAGAATCAATATAATAAGAAAATTCTCTCGTTCTGTGTTGTATCTACTTCTTATCCTTTTCTTGTAAGTTTTATTTCTAATTTTTACTTTTTGATGAGTCTGAACAAAAAACTATCTTCCTTCAAGAAATTTGAATTAATATAGATAGGTTAACTATTTCTCCCAACCCCTTTTGGGTCAAATTTGAATTATTATATATAAGAAATTTTTTATAGTAATCAAACATTTTATATATGATCTTGCTCTGTATAATACTTGTGATTAAATAGATGAAATGACTTGATATACTATTTACTATAATCAGATTACCGATCAAGGCATAAAATTGATTTTTTTGTCGATCTTTGGTAGTGAAGCATCTCTTTTTGATCGTTGGCCTCGTATTTCAGACCAACATCTCAGGGTCTAATGATGTATAAAATGAAGGCTACACAGTTTTGATGAACGATTCTCTAATCACGAATGAGGCAAAAATATGAAGTGTGAGTGTTGCATTTGTTGAAAGTCACATTTTCAATTCTAATACATTTTAAATGAGTAGATCAAGCATCTTGTTGAACTAATTAAACCATTTATAAGCTATGTATACTTTTCTTGTGTCAAATCATCAAGTCTGTTAGGTTTGCGAAATGGAATGAATAGAGTGATAGATGATAAACAAAAAATAAAATTTGTGGTTCCAATGCACAAGTAGAAATTAGAAGAATGAACTGAAAACCATTTACTGTTAAATGGCATTGTATCTCAATTTATATTTAGACCATATGTTTTGCTATGATCCTATTTTAGTTTTGCAACCACAATTGCTGTTCTTAATGAAATTTCTGTTGATTCATGGAACTATTAAACATCTGATCACCATAAAATGTAATACTCAAATATGGCGTGAACGTATCATTCTCAAATTGTGCTGCAAACGTTGCCTTATTTGGATTTTGAATTGAAAATGTAAGGATTGCTTGAAATGAAGGTGTAGGTCTTTGTTGGGATGAAGGCGCATAGCTGGCTCTAAATGTAGGTGTTGATAATGAAAAAATGTGTTCAACTTGCACATTAGCTATAGAAATTGCCAGGGTAGCCACCTTGAGTATGGTGGCTGCCACCAAAAACTCGAATGCATCATGTAGGAAGGGTTTAAAATGGTTTGATTGCAATGTGCTTTGGTTATACAAGCTGTCCAAGAAAGTTCATTTAAGCAGTTATTATTTTGTATTAGCTTAGTGGCTTGCGATTCTGTAAATAATACAAGCTCCCAATCATTTCTTAAATGATCTGCTGAAGCATTGTTCTCTATTGGTTGTGCCGATTCTTGTTCGCAAAATGTGTTGAAACTGTTGGCAGCATTACTAGAGGGTACATGTGGGGATGCTGATGTTAGTAAATTAACTGGACAACTTTTGCCAGCTCACATATTCTATTCTTGTAAAATTATATAGAGTAAATCATGTGCTGTAAATCTGTATAGCTGTAGACTAATAGGGTAAATTGTGTAACCCCTTATGTCATGCCAACTGATAGCGAAAATCAAGCTGGACTATATTCTATTTAATGATAATCATATGAGAAGAAATTCAGTTTGACAATTCCATATTTTGTCATAGTATTAGAGCCTGCACTCTAAATCGCTGCTGATATCTCTAGTTTGTCTGGAATTTTCATGAGATTCCTGGACTTGGATTATCAACTCATCCTGTGGTCTTTTTTTTATGGTTCACTTAGGAATTTCTGGTGAGTTCTTCTTCCACTTGTGGTGGCTATGTTTTTTTGGTGATTTTTTTTGTGATTCAGACTTGGATTTTCTGGTGAGCTTTTGTCGCATTCTTGGATTATAATTTTGTTTCTCTTGGTTCTTGATTCTGAGATCTCTTGAATCGTTATGTCTATGAAAAAAATCTGAGAATATCTGTGTAGATTCACGGGTAAGAACTACCTTGCTTGGGAATTTCAATTTCAATTGTTTCTCAAGGGCAAAGAATTATGGGGGCATATTGACGATTCTGAGGAAGTTCCTACTGATTCTGATAAGCTTGCCAAATGGAAGGTGAATGATGCTTGAATCATGAGCTAGATTTTGGGGTCAGTGGAGCCTCACATTATTCTTAATCTGCATCCCTATCGTACAACAAAGGAAATATAGGAATATTTGAAAATGGTATATAATCAGGAAAACAATGCTAAAAGATTTCAATTGGAACTAGAAATAGCCAATTATGCTCAGGGAAGTCAGTCCATTCAGGATTACTACTCAGGCTTTATGAATCTTTGGACTGAATACCCGGATATAATTTATTCTAAGGTACCAAATGCAGCTCTTTCAGCCGTTCAAGAAGTGCATGAAACTAGCAAAAGAGATCAATTTTTGATGAAGCTTCGTTCTGAATTTGAGACCACTAGATAAGCCTTGATGAGCCGTGAGAAACCTCCATCTTTGGACCTCTGTTTGGGAGAACTCCTTCGTGAAGAACAGAGAATACTCACGCAGGCTACTTTGGAGCAACAAAAAGTTTCTCCTATGTTTTCTGATGTTGCCTATGCTGCACATGCCAAACCAAAAGGAAGAGACATGCGTACTGTGCAGTGTTATAGTTGCAAAGAATATCGGCACATTGCCACCAATTGTTAAAAGAAATTTTGCAATTACTGTAAGAAGGCTGGTCACATCATTACAGCATGTTCTATTGGCCCCCAAAATAGACAGACGCCTGCCTTTCATGCCTCGATATATTCCACTCCAATGACAGAGCAGCCCAGTGCTTCAGCCTCACCAATGCATCCTTCAGCTAGCCCTAGTTCCCTCACTCCAGAGATGGTGCAGCAGATGATTGTCTCTGCTTTTTCAGCCTTAGGTCTTCAAGGTAATCATACTACTTCACAGCCTTGGTTTATTGATTCTGGAGCTTCTAACCATATGTCCATATCCACCAATGCTCTTACCAATGTCCAACCATACACTGGTACTTCAAAAATTCATACAACCAATGGAAGCACCTATCACTGTTGTTGGTGATATTTCTTCATCTTTTAAAGATATTTTTGTCTCTCCTGGTCTTTCTACCAATCTTATTTCAGTTGGCCAATTGGTAGAAAATAATTGTGATGTCCCTTTTTCTCGTGATGGTTGCATTGTATAGGATCATGTGTCAGGGATGCAGATCGCAAAGAGACCTAAAGTTGGATGACTCTTTCCACTGCACTTATCAATTCCTGCTACTATTCAGTCCCCTTCTTTATCTCTTGCTTGTACCATTGTCAAAAATAAAAGTGAGGTGTGGTATAGACGTCTTAGCCACCCTAACTCTCAAGTATTGTCTCATTTATTGCATTCTGGTTTATTGGACAATAAAGAACAATATTCCTTTAATGATATTCAATTTGATTGTTCTTCGTGTAAGTTAGGCGAGAGCAAAACTCTTCTTTTTCCTACTTATGCCACACATGCTAAAAAGTGTTTTAACATAATTCATAGTGATGTGTGGGAGATTACACCAATTATTTCGCACGCTCAATATAAATACTTCGTAACCTTTATAGATGATTATTCTCGGTTTACATGGGTATTCTTTCTTCAATCCAAATCCGAAGTCCTTGCTACATTTAAAATATTTACTGCCTTTATTGAGACCCAATTCTCTACTTGTGTTAAGATCTTGTGATCTGATTCGGGAGGAGAATACATGTCTAAAGAGTTTCATGACTTCCTCCTTAATAAAGGCATTGTTTCTCAACGCTCTTGCCCATACACCCCTCAGCAAAATGGTGTTACTGAAAGAAAAAAATAGACATCTATTAGATGTGGCTCGAACCTTATTGATTGATTCTTCAGTTCCATCGAAGTTCTGGGTTGAGGCCCTGTCAACAGCAGTTTATCTAATAAACCGTCTCCCTTCACCTGTTTTGAACCAAGAATCACCATATTTTCGTCTCTACCAAAAAAATCCCAATTATCTTGATCTTCATAGTTTTGGTTGTGTTTGTTTTGTTCACTTACATCCTTCAAAACGTAATAAATTATCCCCTCAGTCTGTTAAGTGTGCTTTTTTGGGTTATATCAATACTCAAAAAGGTTTTGTATGCTATGATCCATCTTTAAAAAGACTTCGTGTCTCCAGAAATGTTGTGTTTTTCGAGAATCAGCATTTTTTCCAACACTTAAGACCTCTTCCTCTCCTAATATTTTATCTCCTCTTCCTAGTTTTGATGACTCATCTATGTCTATAGAGCATTACAAATCTGGATTAGTGTATGAAGGACGTCGACAACATGAGCCTGATATCTGAACAAGCTCTGATGGGTCTCTTCTAGATCATACTCCTGCACCTGAGCCTGACATTGTTCCATCACCTCGTAGATCAAGCCGTCGTTCTCATCCTCCTAAAAGGTATGGGTATTTGTCTGTTACTTCTGATGTAGCCAATACCTCATCCCCTACTACCTTATCCTCTATTTCAATTCCTACTTGTTATGCTAAAGCCGTAAAGCATGAGTGCTGGAGAAAGGCTATGCAAGATGAGCTTCAAGCTCTTGCTGATAATGACACTTGGGATATTGTCCCTTCTCCTTCTAATGTCAAACCCATTGGCTGCAAGTGGGTATACTCTGTTAAACTCAACTCGGATGGTACCTTGGATCGATATAAAGCCCGACTGGTGGCTCTTGGTAATAGACAAGAGTATGGTGTGGATTATGATGAGACGTCTGCCCCGATGGCCAAGATGACTACAATACGTACTATTCTTGCCATTGCAGCTTCCCAGAATTGGCATTTGCATCAAATGGATGTAAAAAATGCCTTTCTTCATGGCGATCTTAAAGAGGACATCTATATGCAGCCTCCACCTGGATTGACCACCACTAATTCTCAGGATGTGTGTAAGTTGAAACGTTTTTTTATATGGATTACGACAGGCTCCACGGGCATGATTTGACAAGTTTCGGAATACTTTGCTTCAATTCTCTTTTGTGCAAAGTTAGTATGACTCCGCTTTATTTCTTTGTACTACTTCTAAGGGTATTGTGCTGCTGCTTGTTTATGTAGATGATATAATCATCACTGGAACAAATTCTGACTTGATTGGTCAACTTCAAAAGCATCTTCATGATTCTTTTCATATGAAAGATCTTGGTCCACTTACATATTTTCTGGGTCTTGCGGTGCATTCTAGTCCTGCAGGTATCTTTGTTAATCAACAAAAATATGCCCAAGACTTGATTGCTTTAGTTGGTCTTCAGGATACTCCTTCAGTGGACACTCCCTTAGAAGTGAATGTTAAGTTCCGTCGTGATGAAGGAGATCTTCTTTCTAATCCTACTCTTTACCGTCTTCTGGTTGGAAGTCTCATTTATCTGACTATTACTCGACCTGACTTATCTTATGCTGTTCACCAAGTAAGCCAGTTTATGACCTCCCCTAGACATCTTCACATGGCTGCTGTGCATCATATCATCCGCTATATTCAGGGGTCTCCTAAACGTGGTTTATTCCTTCCTGCTGATTTAACTCTTCAACTTAAAGCCTAGAGTGATGCTGATTGGGCTGGATGTCCTGACACTTGTCGCTCTACTACTGGTTGGTGTATGTTTCTTGGTGATGCCTTGATTTCTTGGAAATGTAAGAAGCAAGATTAAGTTTCAAAGTCTTCTACTGAAGCTAAATATCGGGCTATGTCTACTGTATGTTCTGAAATTATTTGGCTTCGAGGTCTTTTGGTTGAACTTGGGTTTTCTCAATTACATCCAACTCCACTTCATGCCGATAATACTAGCGCAATTCAAATAGCATCTAATCCTTTTTATCATGAACGCACCAAGCATATTGAAGTAGAATGCCATTCTATTAGGGAAGCTTTTGACAAGCAAGTTATTTCTCTCCCTCACATCTCTACAAACCTTCAAGTGGCTAATGTGTTTACCAATGCAATGACTCGACAACGTCACCAGTTTTTGGTTAGCAAATTGCTGCTGGTCGATAGACCTGCATTAGTTTGAGGGGGGGTGTTAGTAAATTAACTGGACAACTTTTGCCATCTCACATATTATATTCTTGTAAAATTATATAGTGTAAATCATGTGCTATAAATTTGTATAGCTGTAGACTAATAGGGTAAATTGTGTAACCCCTTATGTCATGCCAACTGATAGCGAAAATCAAGTTGGACTGTATTCTATTTAATGATAATCATATGAGAAGAAATTCAGTTCGACAATTCCATATTTTGTCAGCTGATAGTGTCTCGACTATTACAATCTTCCAATTTATGATAGAAGTAGATTTAGAAGCCTCTGGCTTTTGCTCATGCTCTTGATCTTGCTTGCGTTTCTTCTCGTTTGTATTCGACCAACTATCTAATGAAACGAGATTAGCCATTGAATTTGACACGGGCAACGAATGGGTTGAACTTGATTCACTTACTTCGAATGCTTCATCTTGCTATGTCCTTTTCTCGAACTGACCTAAATAAGCATCTAGGTTGAATGAGATTGATGGGCTCCTTTCAGCTTCCATGGCACTAATCAAGTCTTCCAAGGAGGTACCTCGGGAACTGTAAATGGAAATCCGCTTGGAAAATCCGTTGGTGGTGGTGGAGTATTCAATCCGTCCGTTGTTACTATCAAGACATCCAAACTTTTGATCGGCATTTGGTAGGGGTTCGGGAAGTGGCATAGGCTGATTTGTAGACTTAGAGTTTGTCATAAATGAAGATTTATCTTTTAAAAATTCTTACAATGTTTCGATCAGATTCTCGAATAATGCCTGAATACTAGGATATTTTGATATCTTCCCAATGCCTATAGTTTTGCATAAGCTATAGAAAGCATTGAGTTCTTCGAATTGCTTCACAGCATTAACACAAGTTTGAAATGCGTTAATGCAATTCTGGTACTGTAAACGAAAGAAACTATCGAGAAGAAGGGAAAGTCTATCAGAAATGTCTTCGTATAAATCAAAGCTTTCTTACATGTTGGCATAAAGACATTTTTATCAAACGATTCATCTTGGCAGCACCACTTGGGCATGTAGCTATGGCTCATTCAAGTAATCGCTGCCAATATGAGATTCTATCAAGTAACATTGCTGGTTTCATGTCACGAACATGCTCATCAGTCCTTTTGTTCTGATGATAGCTCCAACTTTCCCTCTCTTGGTGTGTATATCTACGTTGAAGCTTACCTATCAAAAAACAATCCAAACGCTCATCAAGATAAAGAGCAAATGTACGAACAAAGGCCTTGTAATCCAAAGTGCCAGAATTCGGATAATCTCTGAAGCTTGATAGATTAAGAATCTTGGCACCCCATTTTCATTGCATGAAGAACTTTTCATGGGAAATAAAGATCACCATCTTGAAAGATTCGAAGAACAAGCATCAATGATTTTAAGGCAGCAATCCAATTACGTGTTCTGCCTATGCGTTTGCCAATTCTACGGGCATAAAGCTGCAGAATAAACTTTGTTTGACAAAATCAACTACAAGATTTCGTATACATATCTATAATCTATCGGTATGTCATCATGGGTTGTGGTTTTCAGCACTGCAACGTCTAGGGCTGAATAATTGTTGCTTGTAACCTTGGCAAGGCTAATGCTGGTTTGATCTTTAACTGTGCCAATTGCCTTTTTAAGCTTGCTTGGCATTCTTACTCATTATTCACCTGTCCATGATAGAATATACCACGTTGTGCTATAAACTATTTCTATATCAAAACCATACATAGAAAATAAAACTTTCATTGTAATATGTTAAAAAAATTCTTTTTTTTTCCTTTTTTTTTTCTTTTTTGTTTTGAGAATGATAGGGAAATAGAAAAATGTGTAAACACTACTGCGTTTTAAACTGGCTTTTTTCATTTTTTTTCTCTGAGTGGAGAAAATAGTGGGCTTCCTTAAGTCTCTCGTAACCTCATAAATAGACTCCGGAGATTCCTGAATAGGGCAACCTTTCGAACTGCTGTGGTCTAGACTTCTTATAGTTAATAGTGTGTGTCATCGAACGAGTTCCATCTTCAAAGGCTACAAGTACGGGGATTTTGTTATAGACTCCTACTCGTATGTATAATCAAACACAATTACAAAGAAGGGATGTGGTACCTTACCTTGACAAGAATGAAAGAAGCTTGAAGGTTTATAAAATTGCACTTGAAATTTGAGTGAAATGGACTTCTAGTATATCAGTTGTTATTTATAAGTTATTAAGAGCGAATTCATGATTAATTCTCAAGCATATAGTCCTATGAGAACAACCTTAATCTAAGTCACACCTCATCCAACGAGCTTATATCCATCTAAAAAGTGTAGAAAATGGATAGGAAAAACGCATGTAGATTCTAGCATATACGAGCTTTAACCAGTCACACTCTAATAAAATTTGAAGCTGGGAAGGGAAAGTATAATTAGATCTCATGTGGAATAGGCGAGCCTCAGCATTTGGTGTGCGAGGAACCCGTCATTCTTCTTGTTTTAATTACAGGACTCAAATGTAGATTTGGTACTAAAAATTTCCTTCTTTTTATTAATCATTTGAAATAGCCAGATATTCTGGAATTTTCTAATATTCAATCATTTTCCTTATTCTATTGCTTGATGTATATTCAATGATTCGGCACTATTAGAGATCATTAGTTTTTTACTCATTATTCTTGAATTGTATTCTCTATGAAGTACAAAAATCAACCTTGTCAAGAGTAAACAGGGACGACAACAAAATACGACAATCATTTCCATTCTTGCCTTATTAAGATTGTGGAAAGGGAGGAGTTAAAAGTTTTAAAAAATATTAGACTATATTGGGTCCCATCATATTTGAACAACTTTATTTTTTGAACATGAAGAGATAAAAAAGCCATTGTAATTGTCGAAAGGACGATACTAGAAGTACAGCACTTTCCACCGAATGGATTACAGCTTAGTGACATGGTTGTTTTTGTTTGAAAAGTCAAAATCTCGTGAATATATATATATATATATATAATGGAAGCACGCCATTTTAAGCTTTAACCCTACCCTACCCCTATAATTCTTCAGGCCCATTTGTTAACCCTCTCCTCTCAACATGAATGGAACCTCCCGCCCTTTCATTCCACTACGTTGGAGATGTTGACTCCGACAACGTTGACGTCGGCAACGTTGATGCCAATTTTAACCCTTCGACGAGTCTGATAAATTTATCCCCATCTTTTCCAGTTGAAGCGAGGCAATCGCTTTATGGAGACATCGATGAAATGGAAGCCGACGACTTTGACCATGGCAACTTTGATGCTCGCGACAACATGGATAAGATTTTTCCAGCTTACTCTTCTTCAAGTTGAAGCGTTCATTTTTCTAGCTTAACATTCTCTCTGATTTTATTTTTAATTTTTTTATAAACATTATCATGTCCACTAAAAATTGGTGATAGATCTATTCACATTTACATCAAGGGATGAACTTTGTTATAGTTTAAATGTGTTTATGATAACACGTCATTAAGTGCAAAACAAGAGTGTACATATTTTGAGCTTGAAGGATATTCACATCTGAACAGAATCCTGAAGCTTATGATAACATGCAATTAAGCTTTTAATTTTGAGCCTGGAGGATTTTCACATCTAGTTTTTAAATGTTACTTGTCACCATGTTGACTACGTGGATTTTTGTAGCAAAATTGCTATTTTATTCTAGGCTGCATATGTACCTATTGGCTCAATGGTTTAGCTTCTTATCTTTTTAATTTTATCCCTAGGCTTGGAATTAGGATCAAGGATTTGCATTTACCACCTATTACATGAAACAATATAGTGATATTATTTTAGATTGATTTACATAATGGTTTTGTGCAAACAGTTTGAATTGATTGTTGTCATTTTTTGTGAATGTAGGATATTTTGAAATTCTTTCCTTCGAAGATGACAATCCGAATAATAAGAGCTCATGGGAAGAAATGGACATTATTGTGCCTAGTGTTGGAATGAAATTTAAGAATATGAAAGAGGTGTTTGAGTTTTACAAAAACTACGCTTATCAAATCAGTTTTTCCATAAGGAAAAGAAATTCCAAGAAGGGTGATGATGGGATTATGCGTTATGTAACATTTATATGCAGTGGCGAAGGTCGTCGAACTAGTGGGACAAATGCAGTTTTGAAGCCTCAACCAACCATCCAAATTGGATGTAAAGCAAGATTAACAACATGTTCTGACCTTAATAGAATTTTTTGTATTAAGATTGTTCATCTAGAGCATATTGCAGAATAAGCCCATCAAAATCACGGCTATATTGATTTAATCGCCAAATCAGTGCACGAGTTAAAAGACAGCTTGAAATAAATGACATCGTTAGAATACCATTGCATAAGAGTTTTAACTCAGCTGTTGTTGAAGCCGGTGGTTATGAAAAGATTGAATGCGTGGAGAAGGATTGTAGAAATTTCATTGACAAAGTACGTCGATTAGGACTTGGGCAAAGAGACCCTGTTGCAATACAAGCATATTTTTGAGGATGCAAGCAAATAGTCATGGCTTCTATTTCAATATAGACTTCTATGAGGATGCCCGCCTGAGGAACGTTTTCTGGGCAAATAACAGGTGCAGGCAAGCATGTAAGGAATTACGTGATGTAGTAATGGTTGACACCACGTACTTGACTAACAAGTGCGAAATGCCTTTTGCTTCCTTTGTTGGGATAAACCACCATGAACAATCAACTTGACTTGGATGTGGTTGGTCTCAAATGAGGATACAAGTACTTTTGTATGGTTATTTAGAACCTGGCTTGAGTGTATGCATGATCGAGCTCCAACTAAAATTCTTACAGATTAGGATCGAGCTATGCAGAATTCAACTGACATCGTGTTTCCAAACACAAAACATAGGTGGCGCTTGTGGCATATCTTGAAAAAGTTACCAGAAAAATTCGGTGGCCATAGACAAAAAGCTTCTATTCTTTCTACTGTGCATCGCTTATTGTATGACGTGCAAAGTTGTGAAGAATTTGATTAAGGTTGGACCAGTACTCCTGACCAAGTTAGATATTAGCATATGTGCATCGTATTTACCAAGTTAGCTAATATGGTAGCAGATGACAAATTACGGTCGAAGGAAATTATTGAGTGGATTGATTATTAAACTGTAGAGTCATCCAAGTTGAATTCCAGGACGGAGGTGTCTGTAAGCTTCGATGGAGCAGCCCAGCATGCTAGTGGAATCATCCTCGACCCGAAAATCTTAAAAAACAAAGCAGCTCCAAAAAAACTTCGTCAAAAGAGACATTTTGAAATTAGTTCTAAGAAGTCAAAAAATTGTCAGAAGGTTCAATTTTTTCTGATTTTTCATTTGTTTGGGATTGGTACTGTGTAGTCGTGAAATCATTAGTTTTTTTCATATCGTGCAGGGGCTAACAAAGTATTGGCAGGATCTGTATGTTAAAGCTATTGTGATGAAATTAGACCCATTTGTTGTAACCTTTATTTTAGTACTCTAGTCAAGTTAGAATTTGAAGTAACTACGTCTTCATTTTGTTAAATCTAGGTGACCAATAGAATACAAAATTTTTGGTGTTTCAAGAATTGAAAGGCAAAAATCTCGTTAAAGCATGATTTGCATAGCAACTTAGGAGTGGGTAAGGATGAAGGTATGTATTTTTTCCACCATTGCCAGCGAGCTTTGAAATCTTAAACTTCTCTTAGTATCTCGATTCTTTGCGTCTTTAGAAGGACATTCTGACCAACAACGTTTCCAAATATTTTGTTTCCCCATTTTCCTTAGTCACAATACTTTTAGGATAATGAACTACTTGAACATGTAACTCAGGAAACTTGGAGAATGCTTAATAAGTAGAGCTTGCCATTTTTGCTCTTGGCCTGATTGTAAAAAAAAAAGAGATATTAAGTGCCCATAGTCCCTCCGACCAAACCCACCGGTCCTTAGACCCAAAGAATTGGAAACTAGTAGTGGATGTATATGGTATTGAAATTCTAAGTAACTACAATTTTTGTGATGTGAATGTCATATAATATAGTCTCCTCATTCTTGCTCGGCTAAAGCCTATGTTTTCTTTCTTTTTGTAACCTATATTTTTATAAGGATTTGTATTGGCCTCACACCTGTGCAATGCATTTTTCATTAACATTAAGGCATTACATTTTCATTAAAATTTAAGGCATTACATTGTCATTAACACAGATCGAAGATTAACATTAAGGCATTACATTTTCATTAACATTAAGGCATTACATTGTCATTAACATTAACATTAAAGCAATATATTTTCATTAAGGCATCACATCGAAGATTAAATATTCATTCACCATCCCATTACATCGAAGTTCATAGAACATCTTCTGAATCTCGTTTCCCCTTACAAATTGTTGTGATGTTGAGAGAGATCTCAATGTCTTTTTTCTTGGCTCTAGCACATGTTTCCAACATATGCGTCAAAACATCGACGGGTTCACTACAATTGGAGATGCTACTTGATTGACCTTCATCTTGCAATGGATATACTGCAGCCAGGAGGAGATTTATTCCAATCGAAAAATCAACATATGTCACGGGTACAACACTGGAACAAACGCCCTTTGTTATCGCTTTTATTTTCCACCTCCATCTATTTAATATAGCCTTGGCCATAGTTTGGGCATCTTCTCTTTCCAAGGCAATCTGGCAAGATGTATCTTAACTGTCTACATGAATAACATATCCCCTTATTTCTTCCAACCATTGAAGAATTCTAATAGAACAACAACAAAAAACTACATCACAATAATGTCCGAATTGGCAAGTTAGAATAAACCCAAATGTAAATGAAACAATTTTCTCCAATGGACATATAACTGTGGCTCGAATTTTCTTTAGGAAATAAACCACATTTAAAGGTTACTATGGGTGGAATTTGCATAAAGAAAAGCACGAAGACACTTCCGCAGTGACTCTTAAAAAACTACATCACAATAATGTCCGAATTGGCAAGTTAGAATAAACCCAAATGTAAATGAAACGATTTTCTCCAATGGACATATAACTGTGGCTCGAATTTTCTTTAGGAAATAAACCACATTTAAAGGTTACTATGGGTGGAATTTGCATAAAGAAAAGCACGAAGATACTTCCGCAGTGACTCTTCCTCCGAAAAACTAATTCGATTAAAGAACGAAAAAACACTTCCATCGTAACAGTACCAAAACCCACCCCAAGATGAAGATCTTTACAAATAAAGGGGCATTTTGAAAACACACATTTCCCGATTGTACAGTCGTCGGATGTAAATCAACTGTCCAAATATATAAGCTACTCATTTTAAAAAACCCAAATTGAACATCTATAAATACAACACCAAAAATATTTCTAGTCATTTAAAAAACATACATTTTTTGTGGTTGATACTGATTTAAAAACCCCAAAATGAAGATCTATAAATAAAGCACCCAAAAAAAAGTTTCCAGTCATTTCAAAAACATATCGAACATGGTGTCACCAGATGTAGTTTATCAACATAGTCACCAGACCTGGAGTCGTCAGATGTGGCTTTGCAACCGAGAGGCCTCTAATATAGGATAAAGTGTGTGAGGAGAAAGAGGAGAGAGATTATCTAACTTTAGGATGGGTTTTGGTTTAGATAGGGTCTGAATTTGAAATGAATTTTACTAATTTCTCGTGAGTTATTGGGGTCCATATCTTGTCAATTAAAAGCACCACATCAGCATGCTGCAATTGCTTCTAGACGTTTTTTATATACAGATAGAATTATCCTTGTAGAAAATACTAGGCTCACTAAAGGCGGAAAAAATAGAAGAAAAATTGGGGAGATTAAAATATCTGTTGTAAAATGAAAGTTTATTAGAGTTTAGAGGTGAATGAAAATTATTCTTGTAGAAAATACTTGTAGAAAATACTAGGCTTACTAAAGGCGGAAAAAATAGAAGAAAAATTGGGAAGATTAAAATATCTGTTGTAAAATGAAAGTTTATTAGAGTTTAGAGGTGAATGAAAATTATACCCCTACAACCCTATAAATTATTACTGTTGTATCCCTGATTCTGCCCTATAAATACAGGGCTTTGATCCTTAATAAAATACACACAAATTTATTGACTTCTCTTTTCTTCATTTTTATAACACGTTATCAACACGATAGCCTAATTTTTCAAAGTTTAGAGAAGATATTCGTCTACAAATTTTAAATTGGTAATATATTATGTTATTGCTCTTGAAGTAGCACAACATTATAATTAATATTCCAGAAGAATATTAATTGTAGATCTGTCTATTATAAATAATTCATTGTAGCTCCAGAAGTAGCACATAATTATAATTAATATTTTTGAAAATAATATTTACTCCTGGACGGCATAAATTATATTTTTAATATTTCAGAAGAATATTGACGTATTGATATTGGAAAAATAATAATAAAATACGAGCTCCTGAATTAGCATATGTTTCGAAGAACATAATTTTTTGTGTTTATCCCTGAAGAAAAACACGTAACTTATATCATGTTGATATTGATTAATTATTATATGATATTTAATCATATTCTTCGAAACTAATTGTATTTTCTTTATTGTATAGTTAATCAAATGGTAAATATTATGAAACTCGAGTTTGCTGCACTTGATATATCTGACAAAAATTATCTATCATGGGTACTCGATACTGATATCTATCTTGTCTCAAAAGATTTAGGAGAAACAATAAAAGAAAGAAACAAAGAATCTCTGCAGGATTGTGCAATAACACTCATATTCCTTCATCATCATCTTCAAGATGAACTAAAAATTGAATATCTTACCGAGAGAGATCCTGAAGTTCTTTGAAAAAATTTAATTGAGAGATTTGATCATCAGAAGACTATAGTCCTCTCCAAAACCCGCTATGAGTGGATGTACCTTTGTTTGCAAGACTTCTAAACTGTTAGTGAGTATAATTCTGAATTTTTCAGAATATGTTCAAAATTGATATTGTGTGGAGAAAAAAATCACTAATGAGGACATGTTGGATAAAATATTTTCCACATTTCACGCCTAAAATGTGCTCTTGTAGTAGCAATATCACGAGCACGGTTTCAAAAAGTACTTGAAACTTATATCTTGCTTGCTTGTTGCTAAACATAATAATGAACTGCTGATGAGAAATTATGGGGTACATCCAACTGGTTCTGTATCATTGCCTGAAGCAAATGATACTACATTGCCTAAAGTAAATACAATATGAAGACGTGGATTTGGACATGGACGCAGACGTGCGCGCGGAGTAAACCATAGACAAAATAATTAACAAAGTTATCAACAACAAGAAAACAATTTTAAAAGGCACAAAATAAACGAAAGTAGCACACCTAAAAGGGTATACCAAGAAAGTTATTTTAGATGTGGAATGAAAGGGCATTGGACACGTATCTGTCGTACAGCAAAACACCTTGTGGATCTCTATCAAAAATCAATCAAGGGAAAGGAAAAAGTGGAGACAAAGTTTGTTGACTATGATGGTCCAATTGATATGACTCATTTAGATGTTCCCGATTTCTTTGCTGATCCAAATGGAAATATTGACCATTTGATTGGGGGTGCTATGATGGGAGAATATATATATATATATATATATATATATATATATATATAGAATGTTTACATAATTGGCAAAAATATAAAGGAAGAAACCAATCCTGAGGAAGAACAAAATGAACCATTTCAAAATCAAGTTCATGGTACCCAGTAAGAAAGCTTAGAGCCAAATGTTAACTTTTAATAACTTTAATCCTACTCAATACTCTCCTTAGTTTTCTATAAATTTTTTTTAAGAATCATATATAAATCCCCTAAAAATTTTATTTTATTTTATTTTATTATTATTTTTTTAATTTTCACCACCTATGACATATAAACTTGAACCTGATTCCTTTTTATAAGGTTACCCATGACACTCCCTTATAAAATTCTTAGATTAATTTTTTTTCCCTTTCCCCAGCATCTCTAGAAAACGTCAAAAGGCTCACTCCGGCCAAAAGTTTTCATTCATCTGGGTCACTCAGGATTAACCTAAAAACAGTATGGCTTGTAGAAATCAAGTTATGCTTTTATTATATGCATAGGATGAAATGATGAATATGATAAATATTTACTTGAAATATGAACATAAAAACATAAACAAAAGATTAAAACATAAATCAGGGATTTATAAATTCATCTTTAAAAAGATTTACAACTAAGGATTTCCCTTTCGGGAAGTCCCTAAAGTTCTAAAATAAACTTAAAAGAATACAAGAATACCTTGAATATTCACAATGATGATTTAACTGTACAATGATTTTTTGGATTGAGAATTTTTCTGGGAGAGATTTCAAAAGGGGTGTGCTGTTTTAAGATATGGCTGTTGTAGATGGCTGTTTTTAACTTTTAATAACTTTAATCGTACTCAGTACTCTCCTTAGTTTTCTATAAATCTTTTTTGAGAATCATATATAAATCCCCTAAAAAAAATTTTTTATTTATTTTTTTTTCACCACCTATGACATATAAATTTGAACCTGATTCCTTTTTATAAGGTTACCCGTGGCACTCCCTTATAAAATTCTTAGATTAATTTTTTTCCCTTTCCCCAGCATCTCTAGAAAACGTCAAAAGGCTCACTCCGGCCAAAAGTTTTCATTCATCTGGGTCACTCAGGATTAACCTAAAAACAGTATGGCTTCTAGAAATCAAGTTATGCTTTAATTATATGCATAGGATGAAATGATGAATATGATAAATATTTACTTGAAATATGAGCATAAAAACATAAATAAAAGATTAAAACATAAATCAGGGATTTATAAATTCATTTTCAAAAAGATTTACAACTAAGGATTTCCATTTCGGGAAGTCCCTAAAGTTCTAAAATAAACTTAAAAGAATACAAGAATACCTTGAATATTCACAATGATGATTCAACTGTACAATGATTTTTTGGATTGAGAATTTTTCTGGGAGAGATTTCAAAAGGGGTGTGCTGTTTTAAGATATGGCTGTTGTAGATGGCTGTTTTTAACTTTTAATAACTTTAATCCTACTCAGTACTCTCCTTAGTTTTCTATAAATCTTTTTTGAGAATCATATATAAATCCCCTAAAAAAAATTTTTTATTTATTTTTTTTTCACCACCTATGACATATAAACTTGAACCTGATTCCTTTTTATAAGGTTACCCGTGGCACTCCCTTATAAAATTCTTAGATTAATTTTTTCCCTTTCCCCAGCATCTCTAGAAAACATCAAAAGGCTCACTCCGGCCAAAAGTTTTCATTCATCTGGGTCACTCAGGATTAACCTAAAAACAGTATGGCTTCTAGAAATCAAGTTATGCTTTAATTATATGCATAGGATGAAATGATGAATATGATAAATATTTACTTGAAATATGAACATAAAAACATAAACAAAAGATTAAAACATAAATCAGGGATTTATAAATTCATTTTCAAAAAGATTTACAACTAAGGATTTCCCTTTCGGGAAGTCCCTAAAGTTCTAAAATAAACTTAAAAGAATACAAGAATACCTTGAATATTCACAATGATGATTCAACTGTACAATGATTTTTTGGATTGAGAATTTTTTTGGGAGAGATTTCAAAAGGTTTTTTGGATTGCAGAGATTACACAGGTTGTAAACTTCTGCCTAAACCGAATGAAACTCATTCCTTAAATAGAAAAATTCTTGGGAGCAAAAAGTCTATACTATCCTTGGGAGAGGCACACGTTTCACCGAGAAATTTCTGGCCAATTCAAGATCTAACAAGTGGAAAGAAAAGTTACTACTTTTACAAAAATTCAAAAAGTCTACAGTTGGGGAATCTTTCTTTTTATCAAAAATTTCACCAACTTTTTCTAAAAATCTAAAAAATCTTTCCTACTTTTGAGAAATTTTTTTCTTTTGTCGGAGAATCTTTTCTTTTTTCAAAGAATTCCTGACATCTTTCCCTAAAAGTCTTTAGTCTCGATTTTTGGGTCTTCTCTTTTTTCTTCTTTTCTTCTGGCAAAATTTGTCTTTTCTGAGTTAATGGAGATCTGGTCATGTACTGAGATTATGGCGTGCCACTGATGAAAATGACATTCGACTGTCTGAATTATTGTATCCTTCTTCTTGTGGATCTTTTTCTTCGTCTGAGAGTTTGGAATTACTGGCTTCATCTTTTTCTTTTTGGTCTGGACATTCTGCAATTTCTTTTTCTTCTTCATGGCTCTTTTTTAATATTGTCTTGAATGCTTGGTTAACTGCTTCTCTTATTTGTTCTTTCAGTCCTTCATCATTTTTCTTCTTCTTAATCTTTTTCTTTTTTCTAGAAGAAGATCCTTCATCTTTTTTAGATTGTTTTTGGAGTTCTTCAATTTTTTCAAAGATCTTTTCTAAAGAGGCTGTATCTGGATTAGGATCTTGTGATTCTTGAAAGAATAAACATTCTTGACTATCTTGGACTACCATTTTTGTTTTCCCTTACTAGATTGAATTTTTTGGGCTTGTGAAAGTTCTGGGTTATTTGAAAAATGTTCTGAAGAAAAATGTTCTGGTGGACTGTATTTGACTAAATAATCAAATTTTCCACTGGGCTGTCCTAAGAGATCCCAAATCTCTTTACCTTTTTCTGTAGCAGATTTATCAGTCTGCTGAGTCTGATTGTCTGATTTAGTAGAGGAATCAACAGTCCCCTGAGTCTGTTGGGCTTTTGGTAAGTCCACAACCTTTAACGGATTTGATAAGTCTTTACCAGCTACCGTTTGGGCTGGACTAGTTATGGACTTCTTGGGCTCCATAGTACCTGTTGGATAATGGACTTTTAGATCCAAAATCTCTTTTTCTAATTGGGCCACTTTCTTTTGGAGTTGAGTTCTTTCTATTGAAAGGTTCTGATTGGCTTCATTGATAACTTTGTAATTTCTCTGCATACATTCACAATGTTGGCAAAAAATATTCTGATCTTTGCTTGGAGAAAAATCTAATGGAGGGTCTGAGTAATTTTTCAAAGAAGGAGATAGATAAAAATTTATTCCTATCTGTTGTCTTGCAACGTCTAATGCTTCTTGAAAATTTGTAAAACTTTTGTAAAGAGGATCTGAAAAATTTTTAATGCAGTCTAAAACTTCTAACCAAGAATGGAAAATTCCTGGAGTTCTTCCTTTAATAACAACATAAAATTTAAACCTTTGCTTGTTCTGGCTAAAATGTTCTGATAATGCATTCATGCATGCAAGAAAGTATTTTTGGTTTTTTGGATTCTTATTATAAGAAATCCATAAATTGTCTAAAATACATTTCTCTTCTCTAGAAAAAGAAATATGTGGTAAAATTTTAAAAGAAATATTACTATTAGGAAATACTATAAGTTCTTGGTTTCCAAACCTTAGCCTGTCTTGTAACATTGGTCTGTTCTGATTAAATGGAGTCTGTGGTAATAGTCTTGATGCAAATGAATTCCCAGGTGGAATTCCTGGTCTTATAGGCCTTGGCCTTGTCATCTGTATAAAGAAATTATGTTAAACAAATTTAATAATTTCTATCTATTATTATTCTACTTAATATATCTGCTGCCTTATTATCACTACCTTTAATATGCTCTAATTCTATATTAATTCCTGTATTAGTGATTCTATCAATAAAATCTAACTATCTTCTTCTACTACTTCTTTTTGAATCTATTTTCATTTTATTAACAAAAGAAACTATGGCTGCACAATCTGTTCTTATAGTTATTTCTTTCTTAGATATAATAAATTATTCAAAACTATCTAATGAATAGTTTATAGCTAATAATTCTGCATCTATACTGCTTAAATTTCCTTTTTCTTTATAGTTTCCACTATTGTATCTACAAATTCTTTCTGTACTTTTATCAGTATATTTATTAGGTTTACATATTAATATAGCTCCCCATCCTGTCATACTTCCATCTGTTTCTATGATTAAGTATTCTGAATCTAGGGGCATAGCTAATTCTGGTAAGATTTTTATTTTTTCTTTTATTTGTTGGACTAATTTTATGTCTTCTTGATTAAAAAAATTTTGTCCTGTAGGAGATGTCTTTGCATATAAAGGTCCTGCTATTTTTCCAAAATTTTTTATAAATGGTCTAGCATAATTTACTAATCCTAAAAATTTTTGTATTTGTTTTAAATCTTCTAATTTATCTGGAAATTCTAAAACTTTCTTAGCAATATGGGGTTATAACTTAATTTTACCTTCTCCTATATTAACTCCTAGGAAATCTATAAATTCTTTAAATAAAATCATTTTCTTTTTACTAATTATTAAACCATGTTTAATAAATTCTGAAAATACTATTTGTAAATGTCTCCTATGTTCTTGTTTATTTTTACTAAATACTAGAATATCATCTATGTATACTATTACAAACTTACTATGTCTATTAAAGATATTTTCCATTTTTCTTTGAAAAATATTTGGTGCATTCTTAATTCCAAATGGCATTACAAGCCATTCAAAATGTCCTTCTGGGCAGGTAAAAGCTGTCCATTTAATACTTTCTGAATGCATTTTTACTTGCCAAAATCCTGACTTTAAATCAAATTTACTAAAAATTTTACAGTCTTGTATTTTATTTATTAGAACTGTCTTATCTGGTATATTATAAGTATCGTCTATAGTGTTATCATTAAATTTTTTATAATTAATAACCATTCTACTTTTTCCTCTAACAATTTCTGAATGTTTTCTAACTATAAAGGCTGCTGATCTATGAGGACTTTCTGATTTTCTAATTACTCCTAATTCCAAGAGTTCTTTTATATGTGTTTTAAAGTCTTCTAAGTCTAGATTTGTTGCTTCTATGTTTTTAGTTTTAATTATGTATTCTGGATTCTTAATTTTTAATTCATACAATATTTTATCTTTCTCCCAATATTTTAAAACATTTTCTCCTATTATTTCCATCTTTTCTAATCTAGAGATTAAATTTTCTATTTCTTGTTCTGTTATTAGCATATCATAAATCTTTTCATTGTCTATTAATTCTATGGTTTCAAAATCTAAGTTATCTTCTTCTGAAGTTTCAGAATTTATTTCTTCTAAATTATCTTCTTCTATTAATTGGCATTCTCTTTCTTTTTCACACTTACAACTATTACTACTACTACCATCACGTTTCTCTACGCACTCTGATGGAAAATAAGTAGTCTGTGTTGGTGTAAATAAGGTATGTTTTTGTAAATGTAAAAAGTTTTTAGTAATTGTAACACTTCCATTATCTTTTAATAAAAAACTTAATCCTATAATAAAGTCTGTATCTTTAATATTTAAAGGTCTAACCCAAACTGATTCTTTTGGTAAAGTATATTCTATACTTCTTCCACAATTTGTCTCAAAACTAATCTTACTATTTGATTGTAATAATTTTTTATAAGTTTAAAGTTCTCCATCCATTTGCTATGCTTCTATTGGTTTATCTGAATATGTTATGTATTGTTCTGGTATTAATTTCTTATTAATTATACAATTACTACATCCTGAGTCTATTAATCCTAAACATTTTATTTCATATTGTCCTATTCTTATATAACATTTTACCTTAATACTTTTAAGTTTTTCTGGATTACATATTACTTGAACATATTCTTTTTCTTTGTATTTTATACCTTGACTACGTTCTTCTGTTTCTATTGTTTTTCCTTTATTATTATATTCTAACATTTCTATCTTATTTATTATAAATTTCTGCATTTCTTCTAAACTTTCTATTCTTTTCCTAAGAATTTTTATTTCTGATATTTCAATTTTTTCTTTTAAAATTTCTGAATTGACTTCTTCTTTTTCAAAAAGATTTTTTTCTTCTAAACATTTTATACATGCTTCTTTATAACATTCTAAACATTTAGCTCTAAGCTTTCTTACTGGGTACCAATTACATAAGTAACAAGCTATATTATCAGCTCCTTTATATTTTTGTCAATTATGTAAACATTCTATAATTACATTATTCATTAAGTTTAGTTCTTCTTCTGATTCTGATTCTTCTTGTAATTTTATATTAGAGAATTCATCTATTATCTCATAATCAGATTCTTTATTTTCTTCTAAATCTCTGTCTTCTATTGATATAATACTATAAATAGATTCTTTATCTGAAATATATTCATCTAATTGTATTAAATCTTCATTAGTGCATTCTATTAGTGTACTCTTCTTATCATAATTATTTATTCTTTTTGGGCAAGTTTTGGATAAATGTTCATTACTATTACAAACATAACAACTAAGTCTATTTTTATAAGTTCTTTCTGGTTTAAATTTTCTAACATGTCTTTTTTCATCTAAATATGGTTTTCTTTTATTAGATTGTCTAAGAAAATATCTTTTCTTAAAATGTCTTTTATTCTTTCTTTCTTTATTACTATATTTATTTTTTCTTGAACTAGAAGCTCCATAAGTTTGTGGGATAAAAATGTCTTTACAAAATTTATAATCTGTCTTTTTAAGTTGTTTTTGAATTTGTAATTCTACACATTTATCTTCCAAGCATCTAATTACATGTTGTATTCTTTGTCCTATACTCCATAGTTTTTCTGGTTCTTCTTTAACAGTTGGCAGATTATTCCATTTATCTGTAATTTCTAATCCTAATGGTCCTGGTAATTTATGAAATAACTTATTACCAATTTCTTGATTAAATGTGTTTCCTAATATTGAGGTTAAATAATGATATTCATTTAAAAAATTCTTAACATATCTTCCTTTAGTCCATTTATAAAGACTAAGTTGTTCTAAATCTCCCATAGCTTTTCTTTGTATACTCATAGGTCCTGAATTAGGATCTGCTCCTGTTATTAATATCTGTATTTTATTAACAAAATTATAAGGATTACTTCTCATACTAACTAGTTGTTCAAATTCTTGTTTCTTTTCTAATTTAAATGCTTCCCACATAACTTTTACGCTTTCTCCTAAAAATGTTTCTAAATATCTATACATATCTAAAGCTTCCATTTCTTGAAAATTTCTAATATAATGTCCTATTATAGTATTTTTCCATACATCTATTACATTATTCCATGTCTGTGGATCATGTGCTGTAATATTTAAAATATGTGCTTTATGGTCTGATTGAAATTCTATTTTCTTTTCTAAGGGTCTTTCACTGCCTCTTGCTATGTATTTTGCTTCTGTATTATTATATAAAGGATAAGCTCCTCTTGGAGGAAATCCTCCACTATAAACCATTGTTTCATGTTTAATTGTTCTATCAAAAGGAGTGTCACTAAAAGTTCTATATGTATTTGAGTCTTCCATAAGTTCTTTTATATAACTAAAATCTGAATTATCTGAATCATTATCTTCCTTAATAATTCCTATTCTTATATTCTGTTCTTGGTCATAATATAAATATTCAGATTCTGTAATTGTCTTGTTAAGATACATTTGGTCTTCTAATTTTAGTAATTCTTTATTATCTAAATTCATTCCTAATTCTTTTAGATAAATTATCCTATCATATTCTTCATCTATTAATTCTAAATGAACTTGATTTTGAAATGGTTCATTTTGTTCTTCCTCAGGATTGGTTTCTTCTTCAAAATCATTTTGTCTTTGTACTTGATTATAATCTAAAAATCTTAAACTAGTTCTTCCATGAATATCTTTATAGGTTAATGCTTCCTGTGGTGCTATAATTGTTTCTTGATTTTCTAGAAACTTATCCATATCCCATTCTAATCCTGCTAATTGTTCTGATGAATATTCTTTTGGTTTAACCATGTTAATTCCTTTACTACTCATTAAATTTACTACTTTATCTATGTAGATTTTATATTTTGTCTGGGAATTATTTGAACATCTTCCTAAAAATCCTATACTGATTAACAAATTGTCTCCACTTTCTACCTCTTCATATCCTTTTGTTTGAATTCCTATTTTAATTTTGTCTGAAAAATCTTTAATAGTTAATAAAAAATCTGGATTACAATAAATTATTCCATTATTATTATTCATATCAACTTGTATACTAGCAATCATACTTTTATCTATATTATTAATTCTTTCATCATATATAGTAACTAAAACCTTACATCCTAATTTTTTTCTCATTAATCCTTTTATTCCTATAACTATTAATCCTAAATGCATAAATCTAAAATTTTTCTTTTTTAATTCTCTCTTAGAGTCTTCTGATATTAAATTTAATTTTCTTGCCTGATTTCCTATACACTGGACAAATATTTCTCTACTATGTCTAAAAAATTGTGTTCTTGTTTCAAAAATTTCCCTATTATATAATATTTCTGGGTTAAGAATTCTTAATCCATTAGTTTGAAATCTTTGGTAATCTTGTTGAGGATCTATGATTTCTTCTATATTTTGATTATATTGTACTGGTCTATTTAGGATTTTTTCTATTATATTTCTGCTTATACTTGAAGTACTATGTCTAGATGTAGAAGCTTCTTCATTTATTGTTCTAGATCTTTCTAAGAAAGGATTAGTATTCATCTTGGAAATTTATATTCATTAGGTAATTTCCTAGTTACCTTTTCTTTTCCTGTTTCTTTAAAACTTAGTTTTTCTAAAGTATTTGTTAATGATTTTAAGTCTTTTTCTACACTTGATGTAGTTCCTATTTCTATCTCTTTAGATTTATTAGAATCTAAAATTCTTTTTATTTCTGTTAGATCTACCTTAGATGGTATTTTTTCTAATTTAACCAATTTCTCTAAAATACTTGAATTTTGATTTTTAATATAATCTAAAGATTCTTTTATATTCTTAATCTCTTGATCTCTAGCTGTAGTATTTTCTTTTATATTTTCTAAATAACTATTTTGCTTTTTATTTTCTAGTTCTAAATTTCTTGATAAATTTATGATTAAATCTACTAAACAATTCTGACTTGGGTCTTCTGAAAATAAACTATGTAATTTATACTTATTGTCTAAATTACACTTAATTATATTATTATCAACAGTTTGTACTTTTTTACTAGTATTTCTTAAAATTTCTAAATCTAAGCATTCAAGCTTTCTATTGATATCCAGAGTTCTAAATCGTAGTAAATATGCACTGTTATAAAAATATGTCTATATTCTTCTACTAATACTCTTTTTACTATATTTTCCAAGAAGTCCATAGCTAGTCCAGCCCAAACAGTAGCTGGTAAAGACTTATCAAATCATATATATATATATATATATATATATATACTTATTTTAAAAAATTAGTTTGAAATATGTTTTTACTTTTCGTAAAAATTTTGAACTTTATTAAGTATCGTTAGTTTCATGGTATTAATTATGCTTATCATTTTAAATTTGAATTTAAGTTTTTTTTAAATATATCTATTTTGTTATATTGATAGATTCATGATGGATTGATTATTTTAAAAATTTAGTTTGAAATATGTTTTTACTTTTCGTAAAAATCTTGAACTTTATTAAGCATCGTTAGTTTCATGGTATTAATTATGCTTATCATTTTAAATTTGAATTTAAGTTTTTTTTTAAATATATCTATTTTGTTATATTGATAGATTCATGATGGATTGTCAAGACACTTGCTCGATTGATAGTGTAACTACACATACTATTCGTCAAGATAAAAAATATTTCTTGGACTTAACATTGAAAGAAAATAATGTCAATATAATATCAGGTACATCGAATATCATTGAAAGCTCCGAAAGAGCTTGTATTATTTTATCAAATAATACAAAATTATAAATTGACGATATACTTTATTCTAGCAAATCCAAAAGAAATTTACTTAGTTTTAAAGATATCCGCTGTAATGGATATCATATTGAGACGAAGCAAGAAAATAATACCAAATATCTTTACATGACCTCTTTTGCATTTGATCAAAAGCATATAAAAGAAAAATTTTATACACTCCCATATGGCATGTATTATACATTTATGAAAATGGTTGAATCAAATAATGTCGTGAACTGGAAGTTCGTTGACCCAAAAAGTTCTATTTTTTGGCATGATCGACTTGGATATCTAGGGGTTATAATGATGAGTTGAATAATAAACAATTCACATGGGCATCCTTTAAAGAATTAGGAGATTCTTTTACGTAATGATTATCTATGTGTAGCTTGTTCGCAAGGCAAATTAGTGACCTTCAACTACAAAGGTCAATATTGAATCTCCGACTTTCTTGAAAAAATTCACGAAGATATTTCATGGAGAAAAAATTAATGAAAAAATTCATGGGCCAATACACCCACCATGTTGACTATTTCATTATTTTATGGTATTAATTGATTTTTCTACTAGATAGTCACATGTTTGTCTAGTTTCCACTAGGAATGTAGCATTTGCTAGACTATTTGCTCAAATTATAAAATTTTGAGCACAATTTTTCGATCACTCAATTAAAACTATTCGCCTCGACAATGCTAGTGAATTTAGATCACAAGCATTCGATGATTATTGTATGTCAATTGGGATTGTAATTAAACATTCAGTTGCGCATGTCCATATACAAAATGGTTTGGCAAAATCGTTTATTATAGGTCTACAACTTATTGCTAGACCATTACTTATGAAAACAAAATTCCCAACTTCTGTTTGGGGTCATGTTATATCACATGCTGCATCATTGGTTCGTACTAGACCTACTACCTATTATCAATATTTACCTTTGCAGTTGACATTTGGTTATGACCTGATATTTCTCACATACGGGTCTTTGGTTGTGCTGTCCAAGTCCTTATTTCACCCCCACAACATACTAAAATGGATCCTCAACGAAAACTTGAGATTTATGTGTGTTTTGATTCACCATCAATTATTAGGTATCTTGAGCTTTTAACGAGTGACTTATTTACTGTACGTTTTGGAGATTGTCATTTTGATAAAATGACTTTCCCAACTTTGGGAGGGGAAAAACTACATCCTGAAAAATAAGGTAAAATTACTTAGAATGAAGCAACTTTATCTCATTTTGATCCCCTTAACAATCAATGTGAGCAAGAAGTTGAAAAAATTATTTATTCGCAAAAAGTTGCAAATCAATTACTTGATGTATTTGTTGACACAAGAAAAGTGACAAAGTCATATGTTTCAAAATAAAATACTTCAGCAAAAATTGATGTCCATGTAGGACAATCTGTTATAGCAAATGAATCTCAAATACGCCAGAAACGTGGTCGACCAGTTGGTTTAAAAGACTCTGTACCTCGAAAAAGAAAAGTACATGAGAAAAACCAACCAAAAACTTCGGAAGAAATCACATTAGAAAATATTGATCAATCATATATTGAAAATACGATTTCTGAAGAACTACAAGTGTCCGAAAATAATGAGATTTCAATAAATTATATGTTATCTCATAAATTATGGGAACGAAATAATGTTATTATAGACAATATTTTTGCTTTTAATGTGGCTCTTGATATTATGTCAAATGAGGATCCAAAACCACGGTTGGTTAAAGATTGTCAAAATAAAAATGATTGACCAAAATAGAAAGAAGCCATATAGGCTGAATTGAATTCTTTGGAGAAACGAAAAGTTTTTAGACCTGTAGTTCGAATACTTGAAAATGTAATCCTTGTTAGATACAAATAGATTTTTGTACGAAAGATGAATGAAAATAATGAAATTATAAGGTACAAAGCTCGACTAGCAGCCCAAGATTTTCATAAAGACCAGGAATTGATTACAAAGAAACATATTCTCCCCTAATGGATCTATCACTTTTAGATTTTTAATTAGTTTGACCGTATCACAAAAGCTTGATATGTACTTTATGGATGTAGTAACTGCATATTTGTATGATTCACTTGATAATGACACATATATGAAAGTTCCTGAAAGACTTAAGGTGTCAAGAACAAATGATATATGTATGAGAATCATGATCTCAATTAAATTATAAATATCATTATATGAATTAAAACAATCTGGACGTATGTGGTATAATCGCCTTAGCGAATATTTGTTGAATGAAGGTTATAAAAATGACGATATCTGCCCATATATTTTTATAAAGAAAACAAATAGTGGATTTGCAATTGTAACAGTTTATGTTGATTATTTAAATTTAATTAGAATTCCTGAATAGCTCAACAAAGTTGTTGATTATTTGAAAAATGAATTTGAGATAAAGGATTTGGGAAAGACCAAATTTTGTCTTGAATTACGGATTGAACATTTTGTAGATAGATTATTTGTTCATCAATCTACGTATACAGAAAAAAGTTTTAAAATGTTTTTATATGGATAATGCACATCCATTGGCAACACCTATAATTGTTCGATCACTTGATGTGAAAAAAGATCAATTTCGTCCACTTGAAGATGGAGAAAAGGTTCTTGATTTTGAAGTACCATATTTTAGTGCAATTGAAGTATTAACTTATCTTGCAAATTGCACTCAACTCGACATAACTTTTTCAGTAAATCTCCTTGCAAGATATAGATCTACACCAATTTAAAAATATTGAAATGGTGTTAAATATATTTTTCGTTACTTAAAATGTACCATTGATTTGGATTATTTTATTCTCAAAAGTCGGGATTTGCTTTATTGGAATATGCAAATGCATGTTATGTGACTCATATAAAGCTAAATTACAAACATGTTATGTATTTACACGTGAAGGAATAGCTATATCATGGAGACCTGTGAAACAATCATTGATAGCCACATCCTCAAATCATTCTGAAATTATTGCAATCCATGAAACATGTCGAGAATGTGTGTGGTTGAGAAACATAACCCATTATATCCAAGCGTCATGCGGATTAACTTCAACAAAAGAGAGTCCAACAATTTTGTACGAAAACAATGCAGCTTGTATTGTACAACTCAGAGGAGACTATATCAAAGGTGATAGAATGAATCATATTTCTTCAAAATTCTTCCATACACACGAGCTTCAAAAGAACGGCGACATCGATATCTAACAAATTCGCTCAAGTGATAATGTGATCAATTTATTCACAAAAGCACTACCAACATCTACATTCAAGATATTAGTTCATGAGATCGAAATACGTCGATTCAAAGATTTTCAGTGATCAACATCAAGGGAGTAGCTGTACTCTTTTTCCTTCGCTTATGTTTTGTCCTACTGAATTTTCCTAACAAGGTTTTAATGAGGCAGCATTTACTTTTAGTATTAAAAAATAACTATATTATTTTTCCATCATTTTGATTTTTTCCCATTAGATTTTTATCAAATAAAATTTTAACGAGACAAATATCTTATAATGTGTCATTTTAAGAGGAGTGTAGTAAAAGGAAAATTTATTAGAGTTTAGATGTGAATATAAATTATACCTATACAATTTAAAAAATTATTACTATTGTATTCTTAATTCTACCCACAAATTTATTGACCTACTAAGTGTTCCGTTGTCATCTTGTAACCCGTCAACTTGTCCCAAAAAAGTGGGAATTGGTTACCAAAAAGCCCACTCCCGGACCCCGACCACCGTCGACCCATTTCAACTTTTCTAATTCAGATCATCATCATCATCAATTCTTCACACAAGGGGATGGGGGACAGCTTGATCGGAGTGGAGGTGCCGGCGATGAAGAAGCCGGAGGAGGAAACTACGGTAACATCAACGACAACAACTAAAGTGGAGTTCGAGGCGGCGGCGGACAAGGAATTGCTTTGCCCAATTTGTATGCAGATGATGAAGGATGCTTTTTTAACGGCATGTGGGCACAGCTTCTGTTATATGTGCATTGTTACTCATCTCCGCAATAAGAGCGATTGCCCTTGCTGTTCTCACTCTCTTACCCCCGATCAACTCTTCCCCAATTTTCCCCTTGATAAGGTGAACTAAATGTATGTGCATTTTCTGATATCTTGTTTAATTGGATAAGTGCTGAAGGATCAAGTTCAGTTGGTTTTGGTTTTGGTTTTGGTTATATATATATATATATATGTGTGTGTGTGTGTGTGTGTATGTATGTATGTACGTACGTATCTTTACTTATGATAGAATAACGATTTTATTTTCTCTCATAATTGCATGGTATTAGAGCCCTAACTTTCTTCCTTAAGACTAAGTTGTTGGGTGATAGCACTTGATTTCTGTTTTCATTGTCGTAGTGTCATCTTCACCCCTTGTGTTTCAGCAATTGATTGATGGTCATCGAGGTCAGAGTTAAGTAATCGGTCTTTTGATTGTCTTACTTGGGATGGCCTATGGTCGTCAGTCATCGTTTCTAGTGTTGTCAAAAGGTGCACTCTTATTTTTGGCATATCTAAGGTTGGTCTCTTGTCGGACCAATTATTTTCAGCGATCAGTGGATTTCCTAAATCGTGAGCTTGCTGTGCATTTCTATTTGTACATATCGACTAAGTTCTTCTCAAAGGTTAGAAAGGTTATGTTTCATACTGTTCTTTTATGTGACTCAAAATACTCCTTGTGCAAGTTAGATGGTTCTAGGACTTCATGAGCTGCATCGAACAACTTGCCTTCATTCTTAGAGTATCTCGGTCTAATGAACTAATATGTAGAACATATGAGTGAAACTATCAAATTGGGATAATCGGACTATTTGAGGAGATCTTGAGGGTTTCTAGTTACAATTAAGCCCTTTTGACCTATTTAATCCATTTCGTTAAAATATGAGTGACTTTTCCTGTCTTCGTCCTTCGGTCTCTCGTAATCTAAGCATTATGTCTTTCTAGACCATAATTTACTGCGACAGAATTTAGCGTATGTAATGATATTTGAAACAAACATGCATTTAAGAACTACTGGATGATTGCCTAATGGAACCAACAAGAAAGTTCCATTGCATGTCCACTTTGGCTTACTGATTCTTTGAGGATTGTATTCTACAAATGCAGGGAAGTCGTTAAAATCTAGGACTTGTTTCATATCTGTTGTTTGTGCAGAGGCTTGACATATTTTGTCCTTTGACAGGGTTGTGAAGTTTCAATGAAGGAACTGGATTCCTTGTTGTCTTTTCTGGCAGAGAAAAAGAGAAAAATGGAACAAGAAGAGACAGAGAGAAACATGCAAATTCTGCTAGAATTCTTACACAGCTTAAAGAAACAAAAAGTTAACGAGCTCAACGAGGTTTTTAATAAGAATCAATGAAAGAGATCATGACATTGAATTATGAACACTTAATTATGACATAGCTGTTTGAGATTTATATATTGTAATGCTTGCACTTTCGTTTTTCTCTAAACTTACTTTTGAGTGGTTAGTTGAGTAAAACTTTCAGACCCTGCTGTCTCTGCAGATCCACCATATTAGATGAGTAGGTCCTTCTATTAATTACATATGTGATTGCTGATTGCAACATGGTTTCTGGAATAGGTCTACTAAATTTATGCTGAGATTTTATGTCAAAATTTTCCTCTTTATCTGATTGACTAGAGTAACCTTGTTTGTAATCTAGGTGTGGCATGATTGTTGCACTCCTACATAATTACCATTGATGTTTAAATAAAAATGACCGTTTATTAGAATAATCCATTGAATGCTTTCTTTGTAAAGTTTGATTGGAAAGTTAAGGGAAGTTCTAAGATATCAAAATATTAATACTGTTTGTTTTGAAGCATAATTAGTTCGAGGAATATTATGAATTTTGAAAAGTGATTTTTGTGTATGGATAAAGTTGTAATATTTTTAATTTTTTTAATGAGAAATTTCACTATCAAATTGCAATGAGAATTCAGGAATTCTTTGAACTCTAGGTAGTCTCTTTAATTTTATATTATCCGAAGTTTTGTTTTTAGTAATTATCTTGTGTCTAGATTGTGAGTGTATTTCTGCAGTTTCTTGAGTATTAAACTTTCTGAAATAAGATCATAAACTAATTAGCTGGGTCAAATGCTTGTTCAGGTAGGACATTCTTGATTCAGTGACCTGATCATTGACTGAATTTTTCAATTTTCCTGCTTCTCTCTTAGGTACAAAATGACATCCAGTATGTTAAAGAAGACGTAGATGCTGTGGAAAGGCATAGGATAGAGCTATACCGTGCAAGAGACAGGTACTCAGTTAAACTGCGGTTGCTTGGTGATGATCCTATGGGATTGAAGTCTCCTACTTCATCATTCAAGAGAATTAGTACTAGCCATTTAAGCTCTGGAAATGAACGAGGAATACTTTCTGAAAACTTCCAACACAAAAAAGTGGAGGGAAAGGCTCAACTTAGCTTCTTTGAACCCCTGAGAAAGGACACTTCTTCCAGTGGTCCAACTTCGCAGCATTTGAGCCAAGCTAGCCTGGCTGTGAAGCAGAAAAAACGTGTCCATGCACAGGTTAGGGAAGATGTGATTAGAAAACTTTTGATAATATATGTGCGCCCCGTGGAATTATTTGAAAAAATATTGGGGTATAGTTTTCTGGTGGGATCACTATAAAGTTGACTATCCGACCTATTTTTGTGCATCACATTTAATCTAGAAATGGGTGCTTTCTGTACCAAACTATTTCAAAATCTTTCATCTAAGATTACGTTGTTAACCCGAAGAACAATGATCTCGACATTCATTATTTTCATGGACAGGTTCCTTCCTGCTGACCTTGACTTTGTAAATTGAACCATGAATGCTGAATTGTCTCCTTTGTTGCTTTAGGCTTTTTGTCCACAAGCTATTCCTTAACAACTGCAAAGTCAGGAGCCAGTAGATTTAAGCATAGTTTCATTGTTTTTGCCCGATAATGAGATTCCTTTAATTTAACAGCATTGTTTGTGAATTAGTTTTTTTCTCATGATAGATGATTATTATCCTTTTCTGCAGTTTAATGATTTACAAGAGTTTTACTTGCAAAAGAGACGTCAGTCAACCACACATTTACCTTCCCAAGACAAGAATGATGAAAGTATTATTCACAGAGAAGGTTATAATGCTGGTCTAGCAGATGTTCAATCTGTTCTAAGCAAATTCACACGATACAGGTAGAGTCATCAATTTTTTTTCCATTGATTTTCTTCCACTTGCATGCTTTGATTTCTTTATCTTCCATTTACATTCTATTATGCTGAAACAGTCGATTAAGA